>NC_041339.1:21115145-21132645 GCF_004354835.1 Perca flavescens | reverse complement strand
AAATGCCTATTGTGTGTTTTCCTACCCTCACAAGCAATATTATAGCATACCTACACTGCACCCCCAAAATAAGCTGCATTTAACATAAATAAATTGACATTATAGTGTACTGCCTTGCTGCTGCTTTCAATATACTACTAAAATACAGATTGCTTGTTGTATTCAAAAAATAAAATTATGTCTAACATTCTTTTATTGAACAAATTATACATTGAACTTGACACAAAAGGTACCAATAAAATGTTAGTAATGTGTTTATCGTAAAAGTGGACATCGCGATGTAGACAAATAAATATTTATTCATATATATATATATATATATATATATATATATATATATATAGGCCATCTGGTTGCACTATAGAAATGCATTCAGGGAAAATAACATTTGAGTCAGGTGTGGATAAGCACAGGTTTTTTCCCCCAGGAAGTGAAATGTGCCTCATAAGCTTTGGAGAATCCCTCAAAAGGAAGCCATACTGCCCGGTCAGCTCCTTCAGGCTTCTCGTCCTGGGAGAGAGCAGTAGGCAAGCATCCAGAGTAAGGCTACATTCACACACATTCAGGCGGCCCGGCGAAAACACAAGTCTTCTATTCATTTTGAATGGCGCATTTCGGCTGCGGCTGTGAGGGCTGCCGAAAAACCCTGCAACGGAGCAATCCTGGAAGCGGAACGTCGTGGATATTGACTATGGATCATGTAACCGACGATTAGAATAGTCAGTTTTTTAAGGTGATGGGAGAGAACCGTACAGTAAAACAGGAAACATCCCTGTCTCTATCGCTGCCACAAAAATGTTGAAAAAACTATGAGGGTACAAAAACGAAACACAAGCACTCAACTGCTGGGGAGTTTGTGTAACAGCAGACTATTTCCTGTAACAAGCTCCAGCACAAAGTACAGTCCGTTTCTTTTCTTTCTCCGTGAAATTCAGCTGCCTTCAAGTGCGGTCGGAAATGCAGAGATCTATAAACAATCCGATGGAAAACAATAATTGTAAAATATAAAGTCTACCTTTGCTACATTGGGGGGTTAAATAACACAACAGGACGTCACACAAATGGGCCAGGTGACATTTCACCGGGCTGACCCATCTAGTCTGAATGAAGCCTTAAGAGGGCCTGCCTTGTAGAAACCCTGATGTGCGTAAAAAATACAAGGTGGGGATCAGCCAGCAGTCCCCCTGGATTTTGTGAAAAACAAAGATGCCAATTAAATGGATGTGAATGGAATTTCATTTGTATTAGCAATGTGCCTTCCCAAAAGTTACTCCAGATCTTGCTGTCAGTTGTTTCCATTGGCACTATTTCTTCAATGAATCCATCACATTAGTCATCCATTTTGTCATTCATCAAGCAAAAACGGTTCCAGCTTCTCAAATGTGAAGACATTTTGCTTTCATTGAAAATGTTATATCTTAAATTTAGTTGGATGGACAAACAATTTCACGACTTTATTTTTCATTATTCTCTGAGATTTTACAGACACCAATAATTCAATAAAAATGTGTCCGATTAATCAGTAATAACAATAATTGTTAGATGCAGCCTATTACACTGGACAACTCAAAAAACTGGAGCAAAATGAAAATCTAAATGGTTTGATACAACTCTTGGTGCAGTAAGTGAGAAATTTTGTTTTTGTGATGTGGATTTATTGACCAATACCAATCAATGATCACATAATTGAATATTATTAGAACCATTAACTGTGCATTATACTTGCTATACTGTATGTGTGACTTATATTGGCTTCATGTGAAGAATGAAATGCAATAAAGCTTTATTTCTTCATTCTGCTCCTACTTGAAGTCTAACGTTGACTTGTTGTAATGACATCACGTGACAGTTGGGCTTCAGCCTGTATCCAGTGGAAGCTAAACTAATGTGTGCGTAAAACACACAAACTGCTGCCACTGAACCATGCCAATCCTGCCCTGTCTGACACCTTGTTGCCTTACACCATATCAAAGCTTTGTTTGAAGACAGACCACATTCCTGTACTGACACTGAGCTCAAGTACAGGCCATCTTTTGACTCGGCACGTGAAGTGAACTGGAACAAAACAATCTTGTCCTTTTGTTAGTTCAGGGAGTGTTTATGTGTTATGTTTATGGGTTATCTCAGCAGACTTTGCCCTGCAGAAGATGTGCTATCAGTCTGGGAAAAGTCTTACAAATAATTCCCAAATACATACAAGGGCTCTTCACCACTTCTTCATTTAAACAGAGATGGCTTATCTGAGAGGGGTTTTGAAAAGTATGATTTTTTTTAAAGTATGATTAATTAGAAATTCCAGTGCTGTAGGTGGGGGAGGCATTGAAGCAAAACAGTCATTCTTACACTGTACTGTTCTGTTGATTTGAGGGCACTGGATTTAAAGTAACTGCAAGGTGGTGGAATCAAAATATTCATGATTTTGGCCTTGGTAGGGAGAAGCCTCGCCTACTTCCAGTGCTGCTAGGGGCTGATGGCCTATTAGCTAACTAAAACTGAGCTTCGCTGGACCTTAAAATGTGTGGATCATGATGGATTATGGACTCCTTCCTTCAGGGCTAAGAGATAAGCAGTTGGTAGACTCACCATGGACGTCTTTCTGCGCGATATTCTGCGTCCGTATGAGTGAAGACAGGCGTCGGACATCTCCTTTAAACACACATTCATGCACCGGAAAGTCTTGCCCGGTTCGGATGATGGGGTTTTTATTGTTGTCATCGATGACATCCGATGTTGACAGTGTGTTGGTGTTAGCATTAACCTGCGACTGCTGGTTATGCTGCTGCTGCTGCTGCTGCTGCTGCTGTGTGGATGAAGACTTGATTAACTTGTGATTGCTGAAGATTTTACTCGCTCTGCTCTTGTTGTTCGTCTTGGAGGCGGTGAACGTCCCGGTTGCAGCCTCCTCGTCCGGCTCTAGTAAATCCTCGTCCTTGCTCGGCCTGTGATCCTTGCGCAGGGAGCGGATCTTCTCTCCGGTCATTTTCTAAACAGTTGACGCTGACGGAGCAGAGGGTGTCGTCGCTGACGATGACCCTCCGGGCGAATTGATGCGATTCGCCAGTTGGATGTATTCACGCAAACACTGTAAACTGCACAACATGTAGCTAAACACACTTAATCCTCCACCGGACAAGCACAAACGACAGTGTTTTCAAAGACGAACCAGTAGCGGCTTCCGTTCACCGGTTTACTATGAAAACAAACACTTCAGTCTCCTCCTATCGTTCAAAACAGTCGCTGGTTGCTGCACAACATAAGCAGCTCCAGGAGACCGTTCTCTTAATACATCCATGCAGTAGACTAGCTAGTACGGAAGATTCGGCTGATATCTTCCGCCTCGTAGTATCGCGAGAGTTCAGGAAAGGTTAATAACGGTCATTACCTCAATGCAGAGCCATATGTCTTTCTCTATCACTCTGCCTCAATGCATTTGTTACTGGAAAGTCACAAATGATATTTACTTGTGTACAAAGTACAAAATTGAGGTACTACGTAGGGTGACCAGATGAGAATGGGTAAAATTCGGGACGGGGGGAGGGGTGGTGGTGGTGTTTTTTTTTTCTTCTTAATGTTCTATCAAGAGTATAATTACTTGAGAGTCAAAAAAACAATATACCATTATAAAAATCTAGGTTTCATTAAAGTTGTGTGTTAAACAAGATGAAGAATTGTTTTTTGGAAAGCGTGGCTATACGTGGCTATATGTAGTTTGCTGCTAGCATGGAGCCTGAAGTCGGACCCCCCGTGTGAAACACCAAACTCCTTCCTACATACATTGCAAAACGCTTTGTTTGCATCGCGGAAAACTGCAGTAATCCAGGGGTATTCCCCTACCCAGTCCTCCCCGTACCTGCAGAGACGTTTTTGCTTTTTAGCTACGTGTTGATCTTGATCGGGTCCCGGGACGCGATATTACGAATCCCACTATGGCCACGCCAAGACCTTCAATAGCGTTCACACACTACTATTGGCCAGGCGTCCATGCTTACATGTACAGGTCCTATCCCCTGACCAATCCCCTAACCCTAACCTTAACCACTCGAGGTGAATTGCCTAACCGCAACCAATCGAGGTGCTTCGTAGGGCTGGTCTTGGCGTGGCCATAGTGGGATTCGTAATTTTACTCCCGGGACGCGATATTACGAATCCACCAGCCTGAGCCTCCATTTCAAAAATGAATGAATGAAAATTCGCATTGCAACTTGCAGCCAGTGAGCAGCCGATGGCATTTATATAACACATACTCTATGGTCTTACAAAGCTAACGTTTTTGATCGATTACAATTTAATCATTTTTTGTGAGCTGGAGAGCTCTCGTTATGAGAAGCTAGCTATAGCTCTGTTTGCCATTCATTACAATGGGGAAACATCGCGGCTAGACTTTCGACATACATTGCATATATTTACAATTTGAATTTCGTCATGGCATTTATATAACACATACTCTATGGTCTTACAAAGCTATGTTTTTGACCGATTACAATTTAATCATTTTTTGTGAGCTGGAGAGCTCTCGTTATGAGAAGCTAGCAATAGCTCTGTTTGCCATTCATTCCAGTGGGGAAACATCGCTGCTAGAATTTCGACATGCATTCCGGTGGCGGTTCCTTTAATTAAGTGGCTTCAGGATGACTCAATCACTATGAACAGTTTTTAATGTTCTATCAGACTAGAACTACTCGAGAGTCAAAAAAAAATTGAGACTTTGCTCTAATTTTCGGGACAATTAGGGCAGGATTCGGGATTCGGGACAACTGCTTGGATTTCGGGACATTTCACAGCTATAGCAACTACAGTTACTTTTTTGGTTATTGATTTTACATACTATTTGATTATTGTATAAGACAGTGAACATATATTATTCCACCCAATAGAAAAAGATAGACGATATTGTATTAAAATACAGCGGAATTAGGAGTGCTACTCCGGATCAGTATAATATAAGACACAGGAAGTACATCACAAAGACAACTTAAGCAAATAAACTTCCAAAGCCCACAGGTTCAGGTTCAAACATAAAAGTAAGATAAACAAATCCAATGGGATTTGCACTGGAATAAGATCATAGCGCTATAACAAATGTAAACATTACACGAGTATGGTATGGATGTACTTTTTTTGTATGTAGGCCTAGTATAAATAAAAAATAATAGAAAAAAAGATAAATGTAAACATTTCACTGTTTTGTATGTAATCATTGCACTAGAGTAAGATTATGCATAGAAGTATAAATAAAAGTAACCAATTGTAGGAATGTAGTCTAGATTAATTGAAGATAAAACATAAAACTCGCAATATTTGCCCCCTTTCAATAATGTAACACACTAAATTGGGGCATTCTGCATAATGAGTACTTTTACTTTTAGTACATTTTTCTGATAATACTTCTGTACTTTTACACAAGTATTTTGAATGCAGGATTTTTGCATTACAAGTAGAGGATCTGAATACTTCTTCCCCCATTATGGATTGGCAATGGTGGAAAAAATATTACTTCAGTAAAAGTGTAGGTATCATCAATAAAATATATTTAAAACTAAAAGTACTCTTATGCAGAAAATACCTTGAGGAACTTAATATATATCACATTATTGAATTGTTAATACTACTTATACATTTATGCGTTATGCTGTAATTGGTTGGAATGCATCTTATTTGAACTTTTTTATATCCTGGGGTTAGGGTATATTCAATCATTCACTTAAATCAAAGTTACAATACCACGTTGTAAAAATACTCTATTACCAGTAAAATTCCTGGATTTATAACACAACACAAATATAAGTAAAATTAAAGTAGGCCTTCAATATACATTATCACCATCCTTAAAGTATCACACATTTTGTTGTATGACAAATATGAATTCAAAAGTTGAAAATGTTCCTCTGTTATTTTGTAAAGTAGAAGTGTAAAATAGCATACAAAAGTGAAGTACTTCAAAACTGCACAAGTACAGTACTGGAGTAAATGTATTTAGTTACTTTCCACTACTGTTAACATTATACTGTACAGTTTATTGTATTCTACTGTAGAATAATGTTCTTACTATTTGCAGATAAATATAATAAGAATGTAAAAGGTTTCCATAAGATACCAAGTGTGTTTTAGTGTATGCTTATTTAGCTTAAGCCATAACTATAAGCAAAGTACATTGAGTAATAATAACAAGTGAAACAGGAGCAGAATGTATAGCTTTGCGTGAGAGCAAATGAAGACGAGACACACCGCAGTGGCCTCAACCCTGGCGTGTGTTGTGTGAAGATAAGGCTCCCTGTGCTGGAGAAAAGAGGGGGCCCAAGAAAGAAAGTATAAGAGATGAGGGGAAGTATAACGGGGCTCACAAGGTCTGACAGTCTAGAGAAACGTGGTCCGGCTCTGGATTTTTGTCTGTTGCTTGGGAAACTTAGTCTCTGCATGCCTTGTGATCCCACATATCTGTGTATTGAAACTCCGATGCTTGACTGATTAAATGAATGTATTTGACTTTATCTTATTGTCTTATTTGGCTCTTGCTTAGGATCAATGTAATTCCAATTTAACGAATGCGTGGGACACATTGTCCCAAAAGGGGGGACACAAAGGAAGTAAATCCCAGACAGTACCTTATCTATAACAATCTTAAACTCTGTGTATTTGAATTCTATTAGCAGATGATGTAAATGTTGATTCACTCAGACATACTGATCAGAACATATTGTGCAATATTATTTCAATTCCTGTGGTTGACTATAGGGTAGTCAGGCAAGATAAATAAACATTATTACTCTTACAGTTTATCATTTTGTTCTCCCTAAAAACTTACATGTAATAAAACATCTTCATTATCCAAGCACAACGATGCTTGAAATAACCTTTGTTTTTACAAGATATGGCAAAATAATGAGATGCAGAGCAGAATTTCTGTAGAAACAGTCTTTCCCATTAGAAGAGAGCTCACTTGACTATTGACTACTGACATTTATTTATATTTATCACAATCATATTACTAAGTCATCTGTTAAGTTGTTCATGTTTCCAGTGCTCTCTGACTTTTCAGATCCTGTAGGCAAGCATCTGTGCATTAACTACAACTATAAGTATTTCTTGATTTTCTTCTGCTCATCATTATATTTGTAATACCTGCATGCTCAATCCAGCACTTGTGGTATACACAATATATTATGTACTACTGTAGTGTATTACTGTGGCAGTATCATCGTAGAGTGTTTATTCAGTATTAGTTTATTTTTTATTTTTTTCAAACTTTATTGAAGAATGTGGACATACAGTAGGAAGGAACGTCTTCTGTACATCTTAACAGTCTATGTTCTAAACGAGCCAGGGGGTTACTAAGGAAAACAAAACCAAAACAAAGCAAATAAAAAAACTATTCATAAAAATATTTTGTAAAGCTTACAAAGGTCATATGATTTAACGGCTTTTTTGTTTGTACAGGTAGAAATGGAAAATAATTTATTGTTTAATATTATCAGCCAGCTCAAAAAAGCTTGGCTTCTTTTTCAAAAACTTTGATTTATGTAAATAAAATTTGGTTAAAATAATTATCAAATTTATCACATAATACTCAGAATAAAGCTTGCTATCATATTGAATGAATCCAAAAAATACATTTTCCCAAAGTAATGTGAATTGAGGGTAAATGTGAACAGCAATGAAATGTGATAATCTGCTCCAAAGTCAGTAGATTAGTTTAGACAGGGTGAAGCAGAACATAGTGATGTCACTGAGTCAGTTAGTACAGAGCACTTCCTCCCCCTATAGCTCAAGAATGGAAACACAGCTAAACGTCTTGTGTGCTGTCTGCCACTATGAATAAAAATAAAAATGAACAAAATTCAATGTATATTTTCATAACGACAACAAACGTATAGTGGTGGTTGGGAAACATAAGCCTACTAAGTAGGCTATTGTATATGGTTAGAGAGAAGTTAAGATTTTTTTCATTCTTTTTAGTTTTACTTTCCTACAGAACTACATAAATTATCTGATTATTAGGCCTACACTCAGTAGAATTTACTTTATGAAGTAAAAAAGAAGAAACAAAAAGAGTAGAAAGCGTAAACTCCCTGACTCAAAAGACAGGAACGTTGCATCACTACTGCACACACACACACACACACACACACACACACACACACACACACACACACACACACACACACACACACACACACACACACACACACACACACACACACACACACAGAACGCAAACAACGTGCAGCATCACGTGGGTTGGACACCCCTGCTTGACCACCAATCAGCGCCTTCCTCCGCATGTTGATGGGCGCTGATTGGCTCACAAGGACGAGCGCAGCGCACGGCCACGTCAAATTAAGTGCTTCCCCCCGTCACCATCCTTCGGTAATGCACACTCATCCTCAGTTCACAGCGGTATACGTTTAGTGGAGCACGCGCCATGGATCAAAATCACAAACAAGACGAGCAGAGCGACTTGTTCGCCGGCTTTAGTTCGGCGTATAAATCGTTCGCCACAGAGGCAATTCACGTTGGCCAAGAGCCGGAGCAATGGAAATCAATGGCTGTAGTGCCGCCGATTTCCCTTTCTACAACGTTCAAGCAGCTCGGACCAGGAAACCACGCCGTAAGTAGCCTCAAGGCGGGGGTTGATGTAAATGATCTGGTGGTACCCATAGGTGGTACCATGGTGGTATGCACCATAGACTGTAGAGGTATGCACGCGTGAAGCAGACACCATTTAGCGTCATGCAGGCACGAGGACTTAGTGGGCTATAAATGAATATGTAGTTGTTGTTTTTGAAATGATATTTGAGTCATAGAAACATGTTGTAAGTAAAGCTAAACTCTAATCCACATGTCTTAAGAATATATGTTTTTGTTTTATCAGAATATTTTTTAAGATATAAATCAATACTGACATCACTTTGTTTCATAGGATGGAATACCTTTATTAATCCCAATGGGGATTCCAGCCTAAAAAAAGCCATGTCACACATGAATGAATGCTGACACAGCAAAACAATATTAAAACACACAAAGAGGTAAATAAGAATAGTAAAGTCGAGATCTAACTTTAATAGCTAGTATTTCCATGGCCATTATAAATAAATAAGGTGACAATGGACAATTAGGCTATAAACCCAATAGGGTTGCCACCTCTATTACTAACTAATGACTACGATTTCTTTAGTCGATTAGTCATTTTTTATGCTTATTCATACTTAATTACTCATTTCCAAGAAACTTCTGAGCACATTTATGGTAAACACAAGATTTAAAGTGGTGCTTTTGCAAGATTAATTGTGGAGAAACTCAGTTTTACAGATGGTTAATTAACTACATTTATATTGTGCTTTTCTAGTCTTAACCACCTCTCAAAGCACACAGCTCTGTCAATTAAATCAACTAATCGATTAGTCGACAAAATTGTATAAGTGTTAGTCGACTAAGAATTTCTTTAGTCGAGGACAGCCCTAAAACCCAACAATACTGCATTGGTATTGCATATAGTATATGAGTATTGGGAATAACTATACAGAGACTCTATATACACATAGTAAAAAAACAATTGACTATTTGATGGTGGATATTCTTGAAAAAGGACAAGTTTGTAAACGGGCAACACAGATTTTGATAATGAACAACTAAACATGTTACACATTGGACCTTTAAGAGAGCCATCTTAACTTCATTTTTTTCCCCCTTTTCATAAAATGACCCCAAGGTCATATCATGGGATATCGAGTTTCCCCTCGCTATCATATTCTCCCTGTAGCTAGTAGGCCTCTTTGCTGCAAACTAAGTTCTACTTTTACAGCTGCTATTTGTCTCTGCCGATGATTATACTCCCACAATATTGTGACCGAGCTCACAATGCCTCCATTTCACAATGATTTAGAAAAACTGGTCAGACTAGAGCCATAACATTAGGCATATCCACCATTTCCTTACCACTGCATATTTACCTACACAAGCCCTCTATTCAAGCTCCAGCTAGCCTCTGGTCTTCGTTTATCCAAACATGCCTTTAATGTTATGTGTGTTGGAAAGTGTAAAGCTTTCTTTATTTGTACTCAATGACGAACCTCCTTCGGAAGTGCTAAATACTTCAACTTCCATAGAATCCAAAAACTGCGTTATATTTTGATTATACCAGCAGATCGCTCTCTCTCTCTCTTTCTCTTTCTCTCTCTCTCTTTCTCTCTCTCTTTCTCTCTCTCTCTCTCTCTCTCTCTCTCTCTCTCTCTCTCTCTCTCTCTCTCTCTCTCTCTCTCTCTCTCTCTCTCTCTCTCTCTTATATATACTTTTATATATATATATAACAGTGAAAAAAAGTGTTTATGTACATCCTTGGAGCAAACACAAACTCATTTTAGGCTATACGTTTTCTACATTCATTTAAACCAGAACAACTTGTTTTCTCCCCCCAATCAGCTCATATTACTGTTATTAAATTACTGGGTGTGGTATTCTTTTCTCAAATTACCCTGTTCTCACAGTTGTCAAACTCGTGCACACACACACACTTGAATCCAACTAAAGACACATTTAAGCACTGGCTTAGTCTGATTGTGAGAGTGGAGCCTATACAGGAATTTAAGGTGTCCTTAAACCCTGTTGGCCTGCCATCCAGCCTAGTTTTGCTAAAGAGGATGAAGAAGTTATGATACATTAAGGAGTTTTTCAGTGTTCAAGTCCTGCTGAGCAAAAGCCTAAAATGTATTCATGCACACTTGTGTTGGGTAACCTGTCCTCATGTTGTTTGAACACCGTATCTAATCATAAATGTTGATTTCAGGTGGCTGAAATGGTTTTATGTTTTTTATGTAGGGGTTTGAATACAGCCGGAGTGGAAACCCTACAAGAAACTGTCTTGAGAAGGCAGTGGCTGCTTTGGATGGAGCAAAGTATTGTAAGTAAGACTATTATAGCAGATTCTCACATAATCATGGCAGCATATTTCACAAAGGAGTTTTGGTCTTGACGTTTGTGCTTTTTCCCCGCAGGCATTGCTGTTGCCTCGGGCCTGGCAGCCACAGTGACCATCACTCACTTGCTTAAGGCAGGTGATGGAATCGTCTGCATGGATGACGTGTACGGAGGTGAGACACCCCTTTGTAAAAATATGATGCAACCCTAAAATGTTTCCATATGCCATTAGAAACCCACATTTTACTCACTTGCACAAAATGGTTGTTTGGTGTGAAAGTGGAAGCATATTGTGCAAGTTGATTTTGAAACTCCACATTGCTTTATTTGGAAATTATAATTTAGTTTCACTCTCTCTATTGCAAAGGCACAAACCGCTACTTCCAAAGAATTGCCGTTGAACTTGGTCTGAAGGTGTCTTTTGTTGACTGTACAAAACCAGAGCTGCTGGAGGCTGCTCTGAAGGCCAACACTAAAGTAAGTCAAATTATATAAGAATAAAGTGCTCTTTGTGTCCTTTGTCTATAGCTATTGTGTTTGTAGTTTGGTATCTCTTCCAACACATTCCAAGTCCTTAAAGCTGCTACTTCAAGTCAGGTTTTTTTTAAGTTGTGGGTGTGTCATTTCTCTTTGGAAAACTTGAAGCAGTCATTGTGAATCAGCACTTTGTGTGATGACTGTTATTTGTACAGTAACAGCCCTTTTCCACAGTGCAGTGTGTGTTTTCCACATTTTTTTGACACAATCTCCTGAACATGTTCTTTGTGTAGCTGGTGTGGATTGAGACACCCACCAACCCCACAATGAAGGTTGTTGACATCAAGGCCTGTTCTGAGGTGGCCCATAAATACAACAAAGACATAGTGGTGGTCGTGGACAATACCTTCATGTCTGCCTTCTTTCAGGTGAGCGTGACAGATGTGCACTTCATGCTCTTTTGATTTTGAAACAGCAGTTAAATGCTTTCCTGCAATCAAATTCCTGTTTGTGTGGAAACAAGCCATTGATTAACCCTTGTGTTTGTCTTGTGCACTCTTAGCGCCCCTTGGCTTTGGGAGCTGATATCTGCATGTATTCAGCTACCAAATACATGAACGGTAGGTTGTGTACATTTCCAATTTTACTATTATGAGATTTCATTAAAATGTTATACAACCTAAACCAAAACTTAGTAGTATGTGTCAAACTGAGGAATGAGGAGAATCTGTAGTCCAGTACAGTAAGCACCTCATTACCATGACATGACAAGACGGGGCTTGACCTTCGCCCATTATTTTCAAAAAGATTAACTGTATACATAGATAGTCAGGCAAAGCTAAAAGATGTACTTGATCTAATCATAACATATTACATTTTGTTAATTACATATTGAAATATGACTTTATTGTCAAAACACAAACCAATGAAATATGTTCTGTTGCCTTATACTTGAATGTTGGACTATATCAAATATTAACCTTTAAATTTTTTTCCTTTTCTTTTAATTTGACAGGTCACAGTGATGTGGTAATGGGTCTGGCCTCAATGAACCGGGATGATCTGTATGAGCGACTGAAGTTTCTGCAAAATGGTGAGTGGAAAGAACAAAAAGTGACACTAGTCTTGCAGTCTGCTTTGATAAAATGCACCCAATGTTGCCAAATATCTTGATAGGTCATTTAGTGTGTTATTCAAGGACACAGATCTCAGAAAGTTTTATCAACCTGCCCTACATTCACTCATTGAACAAACGGGACATGCGCCGGAGGCCAAAGTTCTGCACCGATGTAATACCTTTTCAGAAGGAATTATTTGTTTATGCTTTTGTTGTTTGCCTGATCTGGGTTTTGGGAGGCTTTGTGACCTCTTTGGGTTGTGATCTTGCCTTGGTTCAGCACTGGGTTGTGTACCATCTCCCTTCGACTGCTTCCTGTGTAACCGAGGACTGAAGACCCTACACCTGCGAATGGAGCGGCACTTTAGGAATGCCATGGCTGCCGCCAAGTTTCTGGAGGCAGATCCCAGGGTGGAGCAGGTCATCTTCCCAGGTGATCTCTCAGCACTGGAGTGTAGCCAACAAGTTTGATATATAACCTTCATTATTCACATATCATCTCATATGAAACACAGTGTTTCCCATTATTGATTTGACTGTCATTTTGTGGGAAACACCATATCAGCATATTTTTGAGGCATGCCCATTATCACTCACCCAAATTGTAACTGTTTTATACAAACAAGCACCCAAGGTTACTTTTTAGTGTTACGGTGTGTGGGGAAATGCCACAGAAAGTGCTCTGAGGACAGAGTTGTTGCTTAGTCCAAACAAACCAGGGCTCATGAGCAAAATGTTAATCTTCAAAAAAGACGATGTTGTGCACATCCATGTAGTTGCAGGTGCAGGACAAAAAAGTGAATGTTCAAAGAAGGTAAAGTCCGCACAAAACCATAATGCTTCGAAAAAATACTTTAATAGTGCAAATAATGCACACAACTTTTCGGCCCACAATTTGGCCTTCCTCAGGTGACCTGAGAGTCAAATGTTGCTCTTTGTAACTTTTAAGTAAGCAATGGATTCATCAGCACTCCTACCTCTAATTTTGCTTTCTGGTCACAGACTTTCATCTTGTTATGTAAGGGTTGCTAATCATTCACAACTGCTGGCTGCCAGATGCCACTAACCCATCTCCTTATACTCATTAACCCTTATGTTTTGTTAATTATTGCTATCTACACCTGTAGCTGTTTGAATTGCAGTGAACCAAAGGAGGAGTGAACACTCCAGGTTTAGAATAAACCAGTCATACCATGTTTGGAATGAATGTTCCCTTTTACACATTTTCAAAGAAGCTCTTAAGTCCATGCATGTATATTTGAAAATAACGAAAAGATATGCAAATTAACAACGTTGAAATGTATCACACCCCCACTTGTTTATGCTTTAGTGAGGGAGAAACATCCTGTAATCACAACCTGACTGTTTTCCCTCTCTCAACGTAGGCCTGCCCTCTCACCCCCAGCATGACGTGATGAAGAGACAATGCACCGGATGTCCGGGGATGATTACCTTCTACATTAAGGGAAAACTGGAGCATGCCAGCACCTTCCTCAGTAACCTCAAAGTAATTTGGCAGGACATTATTTGATCTGGACTGCTCGGTTTTGTGTTTTGAAAGTAGAAAATGTTGTAAGGCTGGAGGGGCTTTTGCAAAATGACTGGGTCAGATTCCCAGACTAAGATGGCAGGTGAAGGAAAAAACACTTTAATACCACAACTACAAGGGTGCCTTAGCAAAGAACTAAAGTCCTACTTGCAGGCATATCCTGCAGCTGCTGAGGTAAGACGGTATCTAAAATGTTTTACTCAAGAAAAGGTGCTATGGACACAATGTTGCAATTTGCAAATTTTAGGACTGACATAAAACTGAATGGCACTTAAAAAATGTTTTTGAATGATCTGAAACACAAAATGTAAGCAAAAAATATGACAATGGCTTGGGTAGTTTCTGTAGTTGGTTACTTTTGTGTGACTTAATTTACACAATGTACACTATATCCTGCATCATGTTTCACTTCATGTCCTCTGTTGTCTTTTTATTTCAGTTGTTTGCGATAGCTGAGAGCCTTGGTGGTTATGAAAGTTTAGCAGAACATCCGTAAGTATTCCTGCAGAATTTTACTCTACATATGTTATACATATATTATTTAAGTACATTGTTTTATTTTTGGTAAAACGCAGACAAGTGGCATGTAAAATGTGACAGAAATAGCAGTACTTTAAATAATCCAAATTCTAATTTCAGCGTGCAAGTTTATAAAACTGAAACTTTCAGCAGCTGTAATCCAAGATGTAATGTCAAAGTAGCACCACAAAGGGACAGCAAAGATCAAGAAAAAAAATCCCTACCATACTCTTGAAACAGATTTTCATTGAGACACTTTTCCATTATGAAGTCTGTCTCTGCTCTAATCTCTAATAAAACAGCCAGATGTCTTTCTGTTTATCAAAATTTAGGGCAATTATGACCCATGCATCAGTGCCAGAAAACGAGAGGAGAGTCCTGGGGATCAGTGACACACTCATCCGACTCTCCGTGGGCCTGGAAGATGAGGCTGACATCATCGAAGACCTTGAGCAAGCTCTTGCTGCTGCTGTAAGTAACCTCTAACACCGGAGTACTAGATAGTCCTTCAAACCAATATGGTTTCTTATCAAATTAAATCAACTGTTAAAATGATTACGTTTGTGGGAGCCTGAAATTATTTTCAGCTCTTTCAACAAGTGAAGGGAATCTACTACACACTAATTAGGTTTTCAGAAATTGTAAGTGAGAACACTTGTTTTCTAAGTTTTGATCTACAGAATAACCTACAGAACAACCAAGGTGACTCAAGAGGTGTTTTGGCTACTTTTTAAAATTAGCGTAATTATGTGCGTCTTTTTCCAAAAACGTTGAGGTGGTGGTCAATGAATGATGTGTGAACTGCTGCTGTCCCTTCATCTTCCACTGCAATTTAATTTT
This sequence comes from Perca flavescens, assembly GCF_004354835.1. Taxonomy (NCBI): domain Eukaryota; kingdom Metazoa; phylum Chordata; class Actinopteri; order Perciformes; family Percidae; genus Perca; species Perca flavescens. Next base: position 21,117,232 of record NC_041339.1, on the reverse strand, counting down.
TTTTTTTACTTGTTAAAGAGCCATACCCGTAGTTGTACTTGCCCACCGACAACACTGAATCGCTTTTACTCAACATGTAACAAGTAATTCTGTTGTATTTTAGAAAGTGTAATGTATTTCTACTGTTTCAGACACCAATGTTTCCATTCATGTCCATAAAAAAGAAGTTTCTTATTATTCCAGAACTTGCCTGAGAATTTTGAGTTTTCTTCAGTATCAAAGTAATTCGGTGACAGTTGTCTGTATATTCATGGGAACATTGCAAACAGGTACTGCTAATTAGGCATATTTTAAATCGTGCCATTTTGCCAAAATGTAAGACAGAATCAGAAAGCGATTTATTGCCAGGTAAGTAGCACTTACTAGGAATTTGCCTTAGTCTATGGGGCATACATAAAAACAATAATATAAAATAAATAGGCTTAAAAAACTTCCCTTGATTTATAGCCCACAGCCAAACTCCGTGCACTCACTCACTCATAGCAATATTAGATGTCCTCCTTACACCCCCTAAAGCATTATGGGTACTGTAGTAACAAAACTTGGAGCATAATTCTCTACCAAATACAAGTAAAACAAATGGTAATGCGTGACAAAAATCTTAATATTATTATTATTATTATTATTATTATTATTATTATATAATAATATTTAATGTGCCACAGTCTGTACTCCACCACAGCTCACTTTAGGAGATCCAGATGCCACGCATGTGACTTGCTAATGATTAATCAGAGGATAAATGCACCCATAAGTCTTTGTACTTTACAATTACAAGGTTATATCTAATCTAAGAGCTGTGTGAGTTACGACCTGCACTAGTAGGAAATATGAAAAACAAAATCAGGGAAATTTATATTTTAAGGAAATATTACAGTGGATGATCCAAGAAACCGTGAAACCAAGCAAGCTGCCACTTGTTTACTTTCAAGGCACATAACAAACCATACATTCAACCTGTATAGTGCACAATAAGGGACGTCTGTCAAAATGAAGACAAATCCGGCCTGGAGAAGAACATTCAGGGAGAGCCAGGCCAGGAGGAGTTGCAGACCAGGATTGAGTTAGGTACTGTCTGCAGTGGTTGCACACTGAGCTTTGTAGAGGGCTGTGGCATATTCACCCATCTAAAAAAAAAACTAAAAAAACTCTCCCAGCTGCATGACCAGATCCATCATGCACTGTGAGGTCTCTGTATCTATGCAGCAGTCTGGGGTAAGTCACTCTGTGTGGTCCACTGGGAATATTCCTCTATTTGCACTTGCTCAGCAAATCCCTGACAGTTTATATTGTTAATGCCATCTCCCAAAGTCACTTTTTGTGTTACCCATTTAAAGTTTGGGGAAATGTTTATAGATTCTCACACTGATATCTCTAAAATAATTGAAGTTGATTTACTAGCTGCATGCTTGTCAGTATTTTTTGTTGGGGAAAAATGCAAAGTATTTCCGCTTAGTAGACTAACATAATGGCTCCTCAGAGGCACTCTAGTGTTCCCAGAATCCAATTTAAAGTTCATTGCTCAGATTTTCCTCACTTCTGTGCACCGTTGGCCCTCAGATCTGGCCTGGCTTGTCCAGACATCTGAATTTTTATCAGCCCTCTCTGCTCAAACAGCTGGTGTCGACAGCTGAGGTTTTACTGCACCACTGTCTTTTTCTTTCTGCCTTAGCATGGCGGCTGAGGTTTCATCAAAGAGAGTATTTCCTATGGATAATCATTATACATTTGTTTTATATTAATCATAGATGCTCTAACTAGAATGCAACAGCTCATTTAGAATCAATTTGGCATATGATGCTGGGTGAGATCACATTAAAACTGCTCTGGTGTCCTGCTTTTGAATAATTCACCACTAATTCCCACCTACCAACTGCATTATGATCAGTAGGGAATTTGAGTTTCCTAAAACCCCTTTTTGCTACCTCATGCAGCGGTTTCCTGCATGGCGGGCTGCACCTCTTCTCAGGATTCAGATAATGTCTCTGAATCCCTCTGCTGCCCGTTGGCAGCAAATGGAAATTAAATGGAGAAAACTATCTCTAAGGACTGTGTGGGGACTGGGGAAAAGGCACCTCTGATGGGTG
>NC_041339.1:21052645-21110145 GCF_004354835.1 Perca flavescens | reverse complement strand
GCCTCCACCGGGAAGCTAACGTTAGTTTAGCTAATAGCTAATTCACGTTAGTTTAGCTAATAGTTAATTTGGGCGGACCGCTAGGTGATTATAGTCTGCCGTTAGCCTCCACTGGGAAGCTAACGTTAATTTAGCTAACAGTTCATTTGGCTAACCGCTAGCTGATTGTAGCGGTCTGCCGTCCGTCAGCCTCCACAGTTAAGCTAACGTTAGTTTAGCTAACAGCTAATTCGGCTAACCGGTAGCTGAGACAGCATGCAAACTTTTAAAAGACCCTCAAAATAAATCTTCAAAACAAACGTTAACATATATAACAGCTGTTACGTCAGTTCTACTTTACTTGTGCTCATTTAAAATACATCACAAAATACTTGTCTTTATTGTTACTGTAAAGTCTTAATTTTGCTGTAGCCTGCTTTTCCCATTATGTTTGACTTAACGTTATTTTAGACTGAATCTAGCTGTCCGTTCTGCCTGCACGATCCGTTCTGCGCATGCGTTATTTGTCGGCTAGCGGTTAGCCGAATTAGCTGTTAGCTTGGGTGGAGGCTAGCGTGGAACAGATCGGGCAGGTCGTAAAACGGTATTATCATCTGCGCATGCGTGAACATCTTGCGCATGCGCAGAACGGATTGTGCAGGTGGAACGGATTGGGTACTGACACCTGATTGGTTCTCGAGTGGTCCTCATTTGAATAATAAAATAGTTAAACTTTCGTCAACTTTATTTCGCTCCCCTCGGCGATTTGCTCTCATCTTGCTCAATCAGGGCGAATTTTGTCTCCATTCAACCTCCTATGACATAAACACACCTCCAATCCAGATTAGCAATAACCGAGTGATAGACATTTCAGGCCTGTGTTTTGTGTTTTTATGCCCCCTAATTCTCAAAAGTCAGTTAATGAAGCTTTATTTGATGCTGTGACTACATTTACATGCAGCCAATAACCCATTCAAAACCGGAATATTAGCAATAACCCGGTCGCGCACAGCCACGTAAACACCGGCAAAAACACAAATATGCTCATATTCTGGTTTTTAAAAACCCGAAAATGATCCCTGGGTTACCCCTTTTCCACCCCGAAATTTTGGTCATGTAAACGCGTATTGGCATATCCCCATCAAAAGGAACATTGATCTGTGCATGTTCTATTCACAAGGAATCTTGGTCTTTTGAGTAGAGGAACTTCTTGTATGTGCCAGAAAACATAGTTATAATAATAATTATATACTATAATAATATAGTTACAGTATATATATGTCAATGCAGAAAACCTGCGCGCAGTATACTGGAAGTAAACAAGAAGTAGAGGTAAACATGGCGAGACGCAGCACAGCACCACACTTTTGGAGCGAGGAGGAAACCAATTTCTTTATTAGTGTGGTGAAAACCATGAATATATTGTATTTTGTTGACGGAAGAAAGTACCGAGATAGTGAGATTTATAAGAAGGTGAATGAAAAGTTATTGCGTCTTAAGGTTGTCCGTACGTCCAGACGCTAACCGTGCGTCGCCGTTTACATCGGGATATTGCGAATTGATTACAAATGCCATGTATACAAGAGTAACTCTCTCTGCTCAGACATGTAAACAGGTTATTCCGAATGTTTCAGAAACACAAATAGTGACCTTAACCCGACCATAACCCGAAAATTGACAGCTTGTAAACGTAGTCAATGAGAGCAAAGCGAAATTTCGCTGTGTGGAAACCTACCGTTAATCTGCTTTTGACTTGACATTTTGGCATCCCTCCTCAGCTCATGAAGCAAAGAGAGCAGGAATGACTGTATGGATTGTGCTCCTTTTTTGTTTGTTCCAAGGAAGTGTTTGTGTCATTTCAGAAAAATAGTAGCATGTTATCAACTGTAGCCTCATGTCTGTCTGCTGCTTCCTGCATGTGGACTGTACAGAGCATTGATTTCACTGGTCAATTTGTTCTTTTCCCAATGTCTTTTAAAGCATCCAAAGAAGAAGTGAAATGTCTTCAGGGCATCCTCGAGGCTGAGGTTGAAATCAATCGAAGTCTAGATGAAGACCGGAGGTACCTGAAGTCTCAAATCATCGCAGATCAACACTTGGTACCTCCATTCAGTGCACAAGCAGCAGAGATACGACTATCAGGGAACAACTTGTTCTTTAAAAAATAAAAATCGTGCTATCTGTGAATACACAATTTTTACATGAGAATCTTTTTAATGCCTATTTTACTAGAACATCAGTTAAGTAATCGTATTTGTCTTATGCTGGGTTTTGCTTTGTTTTATGTTTGGATTTGTTTTGTTTTGTTTGGAGGGCTTTAATGGGCTGTAGTCCTATTCATTCAAGGCTGATATAGTATACGTTTCTGCAGGAAAAACAAACACACTTTCTGTATAATCTTGCTATAAACCTACTTCAGGATGCAATCTAGTTGTGATACACAGAACAGTCTCCAAATGTAACTGCCCCAAGTACAACTGCAGCTGTAATCTGTATTAATAATTTTCTAATTCTAGCTGGCATAGTTTCCTCTGTAAAAGAGGGAAGCACGTATTAAGGATGTCTCAATAATCAGATGAACCAGACTCAGGCAAAGTTAATGTTGAAAGATTTTAAATGGTGTTTCAGAACCATTTAAATTTTATGAAGAACAAACAATATCTCCATTCATCATTAATATAAATTTGTGTATTTGGTTGCAGAATGTTAATATGATTTTATATTATGCTTCATCAAGTGTATGCCTTGTAAAGAAGAGGAGAGGAATCCTATTCCTCACATTTGAGACTAATCGGGATATTTGCCAATAAATGAGGGAGTGTTTGGTAAGCACATGCCTTTTATTTGGAGCACTATTTCCCAGCATTGATGTTTGAGGTTTTTATAATAACAACTGAAGGTTATTATAGGAGTATTTCTCAGAATAAAGTTTGATGACATACTTGATGTGTGTTCTTGAACTCAAGTCAAAGCGTTGGGCCAATGACAAAAAAAAAAAGGTCAGAATTTGCATGTTTTGTATCTGTGCTGAGAAAAATGTTTCACTCAGGCACTTCCACCTGCTGCTCTCCCACGCTTCATTTGGGACAGACCATTCACCATCAATGTCATTTATGTAACTGACAAATCCATTCAAATTTCTACATGGAGACTGAAGGTTTTGGTTCTCTTTAGAAGACCAGTTATTTTTTAAGGTTTTGATTTACTGGAATATTAATTTCATGTTACAACCATGTCATGGATTTTACACCTCTGAAAGCTTCTGAATCAGCCATTAACATTTTGTGTAAGCCATGCTACATCTCAAATCTCTGCCAAAAGCTGATGTGATAATTTAGCAAGCAAAAACATTCCCTGAAACCATATGTCCAATTAGATTGTGTAGATTTGGGGGACGTGAGGACCTAGATGGAAATGGCTAGGGGAGGGTCTGAATTTAAAGGAGCAGTGTGTAGGATTTAGGGGGATCAATTGGCAGAAATTAAGTATAATATTCATAATTATATTTTCACTAATGTATAATCACCTGAAACTAAGAGTGGTTGTGTTTTTGCTTGGAATGAGCCCTTTATATCTACATCTGTAGCGAGTCCTCTTCCACTATGTTGCACCACCATGTTTCTACAGTAGCCCAGAGCGGACAAACCAAGCACTGGCTCTAGAGTAGGCATGGGCTGGTATGAGATTCTGACGGTATGATAACCTTCAGCAAAAATGTCACAGTTTCACGGTATTGCAATGACAGCTATAAATGTATTATTTTTTAAATGTCTGGGTAAAAAAAAAAAACACAATGTATTTTATTTTTAAACATACTGCCCACTGGCAGGGAAAGGGATTTCTAAACTGCACTTTCTGTCCTTGAAGACTCATAAAAAACAACTCATACCTTAGGAACGGTATGACAGAAAATTTGAGTGATTTTGAAACCGTGACTTATTCAAACCTTGGTATACATTGAAACCGATAACCCATGCCTACTCTACTAAAAACTTTGTGTTTTTACGTTTCTCGAAGGCCACCGTAGGTTCTATTAAACACTTGGAAAGGGAAGGGTGAGGGAAGGGGTACTCAGTTGGTTGCAACCTCACTGCTAGATGCCACTAAATCCTACACACCATCCTTTTAAAGTAGAGGTGAGGTGTTTGAAATTCAGCTCTCAACTCTCCCAGCATTGACTCATGTAGTGTGATCTTGTCACAGAGTGTGTGTGGTTAGAACTTTCTCAAAAACATAATTCAGTGCAAGTTTTCGGTGTTTTTCAGCTCCCTTCAGTCAGCCAGGGCCTTTTTTGGAGAACACGTCTCCATCAGATGAGTATCAAACACGGATAAAAGTATCTAATGATACAACGAAGTGGAGGCATGTGAGGTTATGATGTGGCTGTGTGGGCTTTTGGTGTTTATTTTACAAATATGAATATGTAATTACATTCACTGATAAATAATGTGTGCTATCACCAGTTTAAACAACAAAATGTGTGGCTGGTGGTTGGTTTCAATCTGTTGCATCACAGATAAACAAGAAACCACCCACTTGCATTCACTGGAGGCCGTCTGCACTAAATCACATCTGAAGTCATAGGTCCTCATGTAAGCAAATCTGTAGATAAGAGATTTAGAGCTCGTGGGAGACTTGCTGTGTGTCAGTGACTGCAACGGCAAAAATGGCAGCAGCAGTTTGAAATATTAACATTAGTTTCCAGAAATCCTGTGATCAAGTGACATCAACTGAAAACTGATCAGTCATTATTGTCAGTGGGCAGTCTATGAACTACAATATATTACCAAAACATACCAAATAGATGAGATAGTTGAGAGTAGTGAGTCCAGCTTTCTCTGGATGAAATGCTTACTTACTGCTATTCAAGTTTATTATATATATACCTGTGGAGTCATAAAAAAAGTTAAATAAAATTTTCTAAATAAAAGAAAGGCTTTAAAAGTATTACATTTCGTTCACAAAGTATAACATTTTGTTTACAAAAGGTCTTGAATTATTTCTTGTCCTTTCGTAGGATTAAATAAATACCGTAGCGTCATAAATGCTTTGTGTGTGTGTGTGACTTTACAATTTACTCTGTGTAACTGTGACAGTACAGGTACTGTTTACCTTTACTTGACCGTGGAGTGTGCGTGGCACATGGATATAGCACGTTTAAAAGCAAAGTTTTGCACCAAAGTGCTTCACACACACACACACACACACACACACACACACACACACACACACACACACACATATATATACAGTATACATATATACACATATACATATATATATATATATATATATATATATATATATATATATATATATATATATATATATATATATATATATATATATATATATATATATATATATGTGTATACATACATACATACATACACACACACACACACACATTTTGATTAGGGAGCTTTAGAGATGCTGGATGGCAGATTTGGTTATCTTTGGACAATCTAGTCTTTGTGCTAAGCTAACTGGCAGCTGGCCCCAGCTTCATATTTACCATACAAATATGAGAGTGGTATAGATCTCATACTACTCTCGGCATTGTTTTAAGAGCATTTGAATGACTGTATTTCGAATCGAAATCGAAAATCGAAAAGTCATTCAAAAGTTCTAACTACACATCGAAATTTTTGATGTGTAGTTAGAACTTGCTTGACATTGAAATATAATTTTAATGCTGTTGCATTAACGGTTATATGTAACCAAAGTATCAAAAAAACATCACTTTTCTCTGAGCTCATTTGGTACTTAACTTTGCTGGAGATTAGAGCTCATCTCTCAACCACATGAACAATAAAACCTCTATATTCTGTGAGTTGTCGGTTTGGTGAAGTAAATCTGTATCAGATCAAACATTGGGAGTCGACCATGTTGCCTAATGATCCCTAAACCCATCAGCTCTGTCCCGCATTAACCAGTTTGCTGGCAGGGAGGGGAGATCTGAGATTAAACAGCAAAGGTGTGTACTGTGTTTTATTGTCCATGTAAATTGCTTTGGGTAAATAAGGAAGTAAATAAACCTGTTTTGCAGTTGATTAAAGCCCCATATGTGTCAAGGACCAGTAAAAACTTACAATGAAGAATAACTGCAGTCACAATGTTCTCAGTGTTACAAATATACGTTGAGTGTTGTCCTTTAATTTTAGTGTAATTGATGTATTAGCTCTTAAAATAACGCATACAGAATTAGTAGGTTGACTAAGACAACCAAATGAACCAAACAAAAAATGACTCCAGCGTAGCTGACCTTTAGCGTATTACATTTCATGTACAGTGTCATGTTATATAGCTTTGGTTGTAATGGATGTCCACATTGATGTTCATTTTTATAGCATGTCCGCCATGCCTGGCGTGTTATAAACAGTCCTACAGCTCTGAATGTCAGCCCTGCCAGCTCTCACACTGAGATATTGTAAGCACAGAGTTTAATCTCACACTTGACAGGCTTTTTAGGAAAGTGAAAATAGAAAGGAATTGGCCATAGCGTTCACAGATAACTCTTCAGTAGTTTAAAGGAGTATCCTCTTGGTTAAAGGGGGACTAAGAGCACATCTATTTTTAGATCTGAAACAATAAAGAGGCCTTACCAAAATCAAAAAACAGTGTTGCTCAACCACACAAAAACACAATTTAGGAAAATAAATTAAAATGGATATATCTCATTTTGCAAAAGAACCCTTCAAATGCTTTAATGCCAACTCTGAAAAACATGCTGACTCTGTATGTGACACCATTAGCTCTTACAAGCATTTCATCTTCAGGATACATTTCAACTGATAAGACCTGAGCAAACTGATAGATTTACTGAACATAAACTATTGTAGTATTTTAATTAAAAGTAGAGCACCTGGCTGAGTCTGCATTCATGTTACAGTGGTATTGATCAGCATAGCCCGCTGAAATTGTGCTTACATACGCAGCAATTTGTTGGACACTTCTATCCATATTGAGTGCAGAGCAGGCATGGATTGGCCATAGGGAGTACCGTGAGATTTCCCGATGGGCCGGTCTATTTGTATGGGCTGAATGGGCTGCTGCTTTTTCATCGGCACCAGAGTGATAGATAAACTCTGATCGGCACATAAAGAGAAAAGAGATCACATCATTGGCCCACTTGTGTTTCTTTCATATGAACACTGGCCATACACATCCTTGGTCTTTGACTGACCGGCCCACAGAGAGGAAAGAGATCACATGATTGGCCAACTGTTTTGTCTCTCATCTGAACACTGGCCAATCACATCCCACTATGGCCCACTTCCATCCTATTATAGAGACAGAGCATATTTAAGTCCCGCCTCCACCAAATAACACCACAAGGTGCCAGTAGCTAGCTAAAAAAACACAAGATTTAAGCATGTCAAACGATTATTTTAGCACCCTTTGTCTTCCAGAGAGAACAAGTTAGCTGTTAGCAAGCTAATGTTCGTTATGTTTTAGCAAGCTAAGGCACTTGCAAACATAGTACTATAACTTTCTGATTCATCCACATTCCACTAACATAAGCTGCATACTGTTTACAAAATGCAGCTATACAAGACATCTTGATGACACCCAGGCTCTACCCTTAAAGGTGCAGTTGGTAAGACTTATAAAACTAACTTTCTGTCATATTTGCTGAAACTGACCCTATGTTCGAGGAGACCTACATGAAGCAGGTCATTTAAAAAAAAAAAAAAATCAGGCTCCTCTGGCACCACCTACAGCCTCTAGTACGATTTACAAAAATCCACAGCTCCCTGTTCTGACGCACCAATCAGGCCCAGGGGGCGCTCATGCGCATGCATTCATTCTCCCTTGTGGGGGGAAGGGCTTAGGATACCATTTTGGGCTTTACCTGAAAGGGGGGAGGGACTGAGAAGTTGTCTATGTTCAAATCTTTTGGCTAAGTCCTGGATCTTCACAATCCTACCTACAGCACCTTTAACCTTTAGCCATCTTGCCATCAGGAGCCAGGCAGCCTTTTTGAATCAGTGAGTACATTATTATATTGGGGCTGGTATGCACGGTTCAAAATTAATTTTTTGTCCACCATCCAAATGGCTAGTGAATGTTTTTGGCTGGCGAGTCTACCAATGTTGAACCCTGCTGCTACATGTGTTGAAGGGTAGTGCAAGCCAAGGATGGTTTGGTGTCCAGCTGATTTTGGTGGGCTGGTCTGGGTCTCAAAAGTCCAGGGCTGATTTTTTACCCCAGTCCAGCTCTGGTGCAGAGTTCATAAATGTTTGGCATTAGCCGCCTCATTGAATTTTTAAGCCATACAGCAGTAACTCAAGAAAGGTTGCCTTGTCCATTTTCAAAAAATTATCTCTTTGTTTTTTATTTTAAAGTCATGCGTAGCAAACAGAATCAAAATCAACATTGGCTAAGTATGTTGACACATAGTTATTGATACTTGCACACAGAATATAATTTTTTGATGAATACAAAAACAGACATACAGCTAAGCAAAAGTAACAAGCTAAACACATAAGCAAACTTAAACATGTAGCCATTATATTCAGGCAAGAGCTGGATGATAAACTATAAAAACAAGTGGTTTTATGTGCTTGTACTGAGAGTGTGACAATGAACGGATATCATGCTATTTCACAGTTACGCTTTATTATTACACGGCTCTGTTGAATACTCGATTCTGATTGGTCAATTACGGCATTCTACGGTATGTTATTTCTGAACAGCATACTGCTGGTATGGACGCAGTTCTGATCCCAAACTCTGAGATGAACATTTTGATATAAATAAAATCATTTTTAAATCAATATTTTGTGTCAAGTCATTGATTTCATTAAACCCCAACAGGGTGATGCAGGACCATGTCATTGGGCTTAAATTCGCTATAATGTCCTGCTCGCTCTATATTATCCTTATGCATATATATCACAGTAAAAACTAGGAGTGTAACTAACAGTGTGTGTGCCTGCATTTTAAAAACATCAGTCGTGAACTTTCATCTAAAAATGTTGGTTCACTAAAGATTCACTAAATACATCATAAGAGGGTTGTTCATATGGATTCACACCATGAACACAGTAAACAAAACTCCAGACTGTAGGTTACAAAATTCCACTTAAACGACAAACAGTTGTAAACAGCACAGCATGGGGGGTCTGACAGCCATATAAAAAAAAGTAAGACAAGAGAGATGCATTTTTATTTTTGTGTGCATGGGTATTCATGAACATACTTTTGTTTCTGCAAACATATGTTAGTGCTTGTAGGCTTTATGTTTCTGTATGAGAACACTTTGGTGGAGGAAAACTGTGGCTATAAGAAGTGGAGGCCTTTGCAACTCTCACCATGTCAAAGAAATGTTAATATTATGCATGTTCTTAACTTATCAGTACATGCACAGCATGACATGCTGTCTTCTTCATACATGCATGGAAATATATGAAAGAGAAAATTGCCTCTTGTTTCTCATTATTACTCTCCGTCTGCTGTGATGTATTGTATCTATACAATATATACTATATCTATTTTTTTTTTTATCAATATGGCGTCTTGTAGAGAGAACAAGGTCCAACAGATCCAACAGTAGAATCAAGTACTTCCTGAGTAAGGAAATAAGTTGTCAGTGTTAACATGGAGGAGATGGATGCGTTGGCAGGTTGAGCTGGAGGGGATAGTTTCCCTGCTCCTGACCCCGTCGAGGTGAGGTATCATATCAATTCTTTACACTGAGGACAGACACAGCAGATTATGTTCTCCCTTAGTCTCAATCCCTGATGTTGCATTTGTTTCCCAGAAGTCCCTGTCTTTGCTGTTGGAAATTCATCATCCAGTAGCGAAAAAACATCCCATCTGGATCACGTACAGTAAGAGTTGCAGCACACCGCACCCCTCTGTCCTCACAGATGAGTCTGGCCTTTAGTCATTCAAACTGTTTTGACTCAGAGCCAACAGAGCATCATGTTTCCAGATACTGAGACCACTACACAAACATTTGTATATTAAAGACTATTTGTATATTGCGACACACATTCTGGCAGCAATGCCAGCATGCACAGTAAAACCTCTGCTAATGGTCCAAAATGTCTGGTCTTTAACCAGCCAAAAACAGCTCATGCCACTCCACTTCCCATTACTCGCCACTGGCTGTGGGTTGCTGCTCACATCAAGTTCAATAATGCTTGCTTACATAGTTCTCTCTCTCTCAATAATTTACAGCAAATGCTACGACTACATTTTTAAGGGTTCACTTAACATTTGTATGTTTATTTAGACAAACTCAGGTCTGAGATACATATTTCTAAAAATTAGATGCAAGTTTTAATGTATCCCATGTGTAGTAAGTGATCTTAGTTCTAATACATTATAAAATGTCTCTTGGTTCTCTTGGTCTCTTGGTTCCTCGCACAGCTTGCTTCTATCATACATCCTTTATTTTACTCTGAATTAGGTACAGTACATTTAATGTCTTCAATGATCTTGGTATGTTTTACTGTGTTTGTTTCTTGTTTTATGTTTTTTTTTTTTTTTTTAAAGATTATTTTTTTGGGCATTTTAGGCCTTTAATTATAGGACAGCTGAAGAAGTGAAAGGGGAGAGAGAGGGGGAATGACATGCAGCAAAGGTCCGCAGGCTGGAATCGAACCCGGGTCCGCTGCGTCGAGGTGTAAACCTCTACACATGGCCGCCCGCTCTACCAACTGAGCTTATGTTTGTGTTTTTATGCCGCCTTTCTGCAAAAACAATTTTCTCTTGTGGTAGAAAAGAGATCTGGGGTCTCATTTATAAACGTGACATACGCACAAAACGGGCTGAAAATGTGCGTATGCCACTTCCCACGCAAAGGTCGTGATTTATAAAACACAAACTTGACGGGAGAATGCGCGATCCTCCACGCAACTCTGACCCATGCGTACGCACATTTTGAAGATGATGGGAATCAGATGGTGAGGTGGTGAACTGAAGTCATACTGCAGAGAGTAAATGTGTGAATAACGATTACTCGTAATATCTTCAAGTATTGATGCCTCACGCACATTTTTTCACTCCACATCATCCACGTTACCATGAAGATTAAATCCAGCAGTGTTATTTGTGCTTGAACTGAGTGATAATTGTTCCATAAACACCTTGTAAAATCCAACTCAAATCTTAAATAAAAATTTGTTTTTAATTTTAAATTAAATACATTTTTAATTTGTTAATAATTAATCGCCGCTGTCTCACCGTCACATTGTCCGCTACAGAGCACAGGAGGAGGAGATGGCCCGACTGCATGGATTAAAGGATAGCATCATATACCCTACCATTAGATAACTGCAGAACACAGTGTAAATAACTAAATATCTGTCTTTAATACTCTGCATATATCATCAAATGTCAAAGTCTGGAAATACAGCCGTTAAGCTCTCGCACAATCGTTACCCTCAGGGGCGATTCTAGGATCTGACCTTCGGGGGTGCTCAGCCCCTAATGAAAAGTTGATAGCAGTTAAGCTAGGGGGGTTTGGGGTCATGCTCCCGTAAGATTTTTTTTTTTTAAACCCTTAAATCATGACTTCTTGTGAGTTTTGGGGAAATAAATAGACAGATTGAGATATGCAATTATGACAAAATATCAACAGATTCAAGGCATCTGCTGTGAAAAAAGATGGAAACTACAAAGCATGATTATTGCAGCACACATAACCAGGGGTGTTGGACTGGGGGGGGAAGGGGACTGAGTGCCCAGGGCCCTCATGTGAGGAGGGCCCAAAAATATGCTAGAATTCATAGCTTTGGCTGCAGGGAGGGGCCCATAGAAAATGCCTTTCACAGGGCCCAGAATTTGGAGCTACACCCCTGCACATACCTTGAATGGTAAAATAAGCCTTAACATATTTTTAGACAAGATTATTCATGTTTTTTTCTGCTGTTGATTTTCAACTTTTTCATCTAATCTAATAATGCCTCTGAACCAGATGGGGAAAACACATCTCTTTTTCTTAAGAGCCTAGTCCTCCATGAAATGCATATGTAAATATAATGTGAATGGAATGTTTTAAGTGTTTTTGCCCGTATAATATATGTCCACTTTCTCACCTGGTTCTTCCAGGTCCCTCTCTTTGTTTACTCTCTCTCCATCCTTCTCTCTCTCTCCCCATCCTCCTCTCTCCCTCTATCTCCTTCCCTCCGTCCTATCACTGACAATCACATACAAAACATTTTGTAATCAACTAGAAAATAATCTTCAAATAAAAGAGAAAATAAAACACAGTAGTACTATATACATGTCTTATAGGCTACCTAGCCATTTTCTCACCTTGTTCATCTTGCTCTCTCTGCCCTTCTCCCTCTCTATTCTCCTCGCTCCTTTGTGCTGTCAACCAGAAAGCAAATGTAATCAACTAATCAACAGAGAATGCATTGTGTAGGCTTCCAAAGTAGAGCTGATGAAGGACCTGCTACTCCCGAAAACATGTCTTTTCGCTTTTTTCTTTTATTTGAGCCGCTTGGGTAACTTTTTTTCATTTTGGCGTTTAGACCATTGACATAACAGAAAGGTTTAGACCGTTTAGACTCATCTTTCTCCGTCTCTGTGTACTTCCCATTTCTCCTGTCACCGTTTGTTTATCTTTGGCGGCGCACTGTGGGACGGACTAGTCCATTTCATTGTGAAAGTAGGGGGTGCTGACCTCTCTCAGCAAGCAGGGCGCCTGCAGCTGCTGGGGGCGCTGATCTGCCAATTCCCAACACAGTGAAATGATAGAAAACAGAAAAACGCTTCGCAGCACAGAGGATTATTTATATATTTTTTTAAGTTAAGTGACTGCCCGGTTCGCCCGTGCCAAAAACCGCCACTACTTTTAGCACTAAACGATCTCACATTATCACAATAAGGACTTTATTTTCAGGGGTGCTGAGATGATATTTAGGGGTGCTTCAGCACCCCTAAAAATAGCCTAGCGCCGCCTATGGTTACCCTTAATGTCCTTGTTACCAGTCCAACTTTAATACTGTTTGTGACAAAACCTGCATGAAGAAAAGTGTGTTTGCCTATTACACTTTCTTTCGTCTTCAAATTGTAACTCGGGGTTGGGGATACCACGAGTTGATGCTGTGATTTTGGCAAAGTGTCTACAATCACAAATTGTTGTAAACATAAATACTGAGGTGACCCCTCCGTGCGTAATGCTGCATGATGGCACTGCTGGCCCTGCAGGAGGACTACGCCAATGGAAGAGTCAGGAGAGAAAGAGGCTTCAGGGACCATGACGATGACTAGCAAATATGCAGATTTAACTTCCCTAAAGATGTGCTCTTGGATCTATGTACTGAATTGGGTCCAATAGAGAGGGCAATGCGCCGGAACCCTGCCATCCAAATACAGGTCCTCGCCACTCTGGGGGAAACCGGCTGTTTCCAGAGGGAAATGTCAAACAGCTACGTAGGTGTTTTTTAAAAAAAAAATATATACTATAATCTTCAACTTTATCACTAAGGCTTGTTTGGATATAATATATAGTTTTGTTAAATCTTATAATATAGGTCTGGTATATCGAAGCTGTCCCCGAGTGCCGAAATGCCTGCCGTTTTGGACAGTATTATTAATATAGGTAGTCTATAGAACAGGTTTCCCTACACTGCGAGAACAGGCCAACATTATAATTCAATTTGCAGCAATTACGTACGTGGGATAAGAGGCTGATTCACGTACGCACACTTGTGGGTAATCTGTGATTTATAAAGGGAACATTGCTTACAGATGTGCGTACACACAGTTTTATAAATCTGAATTGTTTTTGGTGTACGCCATTTTTGTTTTTTGGGCCTACGTACACTTTTAGTAAGGATCATACGCACAGTTTTATACATGAGACCCCTGAACTGAATTTATGAGATTAGACTTGCTGTAGACTCTCTGTAGCTTTCCAAATATTAAAAGAAAAGAAAGAGCTTTTCACTCAGCAAGATGGCCTTGTACCTACTTTACCAGATTAATAGAGGACTCTTTTTTTGGTACTCTGGAGACAAATTCACTCTCTTATGATGGTGATGTGAAGTTAGAAAGGTAATGCACAAAATCTGTGCCAGGGACATGAGACCCACTCCTCCTCCTGTGGGAGCCCATCACAGCACCTGGATCTGCACATCAAAAGCTAACAGGGAATGTTATCTCTGTGTGGGTGTTACCTGCTGTTGTGCCATTTATCACCCTGCAGCTATCTGCTTTATTCCTGCTGAATGCATTATAAAAAAAGTTGAGAGAATCTGTTTTAGATGTTTGGAGCAATTAAACTGGTAAAAACAGGCAGTTTGAATCTGTTGGCCTTTCCCATTTCCGAGTTTGTGCATCCCTGATTCCTCTCCTCGATTCCTCTCCTCACATCTTAGACAGGAGATTCGAGGCGAGGAGTCGAGGAAGAGCCCAGAGGAGAGAGGAATCGAGGCAACAGCCATTTAACAAACACGAGACATCTCTGCCTCCGAGCAGTCATTAAAAGCAACGTCAATTAAATATGACGAGCAGCACCACTGCATCAGCTGTCTATCATTCTGTTATATGCTGCATTTTATGATCTCTGTCAGAAGAGCAGAAGTGTTCATGACAACTATATTTACTTTGAATTTAATTCACAACGTGGATAAAAATGTACGGGGGTCGTACATTTTTATTTGTTGCATTAAGCGCACGCACACACGCACGCACACACACACATTTATAATAGCCTATGGCCTACATACACAGTATGACTATATATTTCGTGTAAAACACTACAAATGATTGTATGAAAAGAACTATACAAATATAAAGTCTAGGCATATATTATATACACACAAACACACTATCTGCGTGGATCGGCTCTTTATTCCAACCCACCTGAATGAATTATTTTCTCAGATTTAGAGCGCCGCATGGACCATGGCAGTCCCTGCAGGCTCCTAAAATGATGGCTTTTAAATGATGTATTGTATTCATGTATAAGTGTTTTCTATAACAAGTTAGTTTAATGATTAGAGATGCTGTTTGTAAAAGTTTCCATCCGTGCAGAAATACCACTGCAGCTGATATTGTCGGATATTTAAGCAGCAAAACTATATAGTTATAAACTACGCAACGTTAGATTAACCACGGAGACGCAGACTCTCTCTCTCTCTCTCTCTCTCTCTCTCTCTCTCTCTCTCTCTCTCTCTCTCTCTCTAAAAGTCTTCTCTGATTTTCACTCGGAGGAGGAGCCTCCTCGATGCTCGATCCTCACTCCTCTATGTGCATTTTAGGAATTGGGACGTCCTTCAACATGGCACCCTGAGAACGATTTCCGGGCAATTTTCTTTAATTATTTCTCAGACATGAGGCACCTTGAAATAAACTGTGGCATCAACTGGGTAAATCTGCAGAATAGATTCAAGGGTTTTATTAAAATATGTGTAATAAAATAATCCCATAATACTTTTGAGGTTGTGCTAAAAATGCTAGTGTGAGTATGTGTAGTATAAGTATTAAAATACCAAAGTGTGTTTTGACCTGTTAATTTTTGCAGAATATAAAAACATCTCAAACTACAAAGATGTAAAGCAAACAATAAAAATCTTATAATATATATAATGTCTCTATAATAATAATAATAATAATAATAATAATAATAATAATAATAATAATAATAATAATAATAATAATAATAATAATAATACTATAACTGTACATTATGTACATAAGTTGTCACAACAAACTGAAAATGTATCTTCAACAGCTGCTACTTGGAAGACATGTTTAACACTTACCACTGCAGGAGGTTACTTTACTATAAAGAGCCTAATATAGATCAAAGGCCACATGTGCAGTTTACATTACACAGGTTGAAATTCACAACGACTACTCTACTTGTGTCTCTATTTTCATCTGTGGCTTCTCCATCCTTTTCCTCATCCCTTTAACAGTTAATATGTTATCCTCAGCACACTGCACAGTTATCGATAGATTTTTTTGGCCTCAGATGACTTTAAAAAGTTGTTTATTCAATCTTCAGGTTGGGCAAAATTTTTACTGAGTTTACGATGGTTAAATTGAACTTTATGTATAAAGAGCGTCTGATTATGTCTTCCTGAGGTATCATCTTGATCAAAGCAGATGCATACTTTGGAGCAAAGTGGTGAAATCAAACTAACCTACAGAAAGACGCTCTTCATAACTCTGCTAATTGGCTAACAGTGACATCTTCTGCCACAGACTTTTAGTCAAATAACCTTTTACTTATTTTAATTAAGAACAGCAGGATCAGGGCTAGGTTCAGACATTTGAGCCTGCTAGTCTTTGGCCAGTGATTACAGCAATCTTACAAATAAATGTGAATCCATCACTGTAAATAATTTTCCTGTAAAATAACAGTAATGAGCTGGGAGCAGGGACGCCAGCAGTATACCGTTATTTTTATGGTATTCATACGTAAAATTACTTTATGGTAGTAGTCTATAAACCAGAAAAAGATGCCAGCAATATACCGTAATTTTAAGGTATCCATACTGTAAAATGATTTTACAGTAGTGGTCTGTAAACCAGAAATACAGTACATTTCTGTTTTCACACTGTTAAATGATTTCACAGTAATAATGCACATAAATGCAGCATATTTCTGTGATTATTTGGAAATTACAATAATATTCTGTTTAGGCTGTTACTTTAACTTCTCACAGTAAGTCAGAAAGTAATAATAATAAATTGAATTTATATAGCGCTTTTCATAGACTCAAAGTTGCTTAAAGTTAAAGTTTATTTGTATAGCACCTTTCACAGATAAAATTGCAAAGTGCTTCACAATAAAATGTAATACAATACAACAAATACAATTTACTGTAGACATAGGTGGATGTATATATAAAAAAAAAATTCTAACAAAAAGGTTTCTCAGCTGTTATTTTTAGTATTAGGTGTCCTTAATAACATACTAAAAGTTTACCAACGTTTGACCACTAGAAAAGGTGTAATTTTCAAGATGGCGTCCAAGATGGCCAGGACACCCTTAAAATATCCTAAAATGTCCTTCAATATTTGACCTAGCCAAGTAATCTTGGTGTCTAAACCCATGTTGTCTGGGTCTATGAATCCATTGGACTTGTCTAGTTTGCACTGACATGATTACATATTTATGGAATACATGATTTTGTGAGATTATTGTAAGGTTTTATTTTTGTTTGGAGTGAACCAGAGATCTAAACGATTTAGCCTATGTCATGTAACTCCTACTCAGTATGTGTTTTTGGACACATAACTTTTTTTTGCTAAAACACAAACTTGACATTCAATGGAAAAGTTATTTAACCAGTACTGGGCAGGCCTTAGCTCTGACCTTGTCATTGAGCACACATTGATCCTTGAAAAGCAGTGAAGGCTTGATCCATGGGAGTGGAATGACTGAAGAAATGCGAGCATTGTGGACCATGTCTACACCCATCACATCTGAATACAACAACGCCATGCAGGAATTCAATCACCTCACCTACACAACCAGCGAGCAGCACCGAGAATCCTCAAAAGCAAGGATGAAAAGAGATCACTCTGATCTAGAAAAGATCAAGGAAAAGCTTAGCATTTACACACCGTTCTCTCCAGACCCATCTCTGAGAAACACTTTACTTAGTTACATCTTGCAGCAATTATCTATACTTTCTACTCCACTACATTTTTACAATGTTCCGTTACATTTTCGTTACATTTTCTGATCAGTTTTTCCCCCTGCCAAAACGTCTTCCTGACCGTCACACATTTGTCTCACTAGTGAAGTTTGGTTGCCATAGATACGGGGCACCACCGATCATAGTTGCCATCTATTTCTCTCCACAGTGTAGTTTACTTCTCTACCAGGCTGCGTAAGACGCATTCATATCTTATTTATTTGGCTGGACCTATTCACATCCGCTCCCCTTTTTCTGCTTCTTCACACACTGTTTGCTTATGCTCCCATGGTTAAAGGAAATAAAACCATCTTAAAATACATCCATGGATAAAGCTGATTCTAACAACATATTTCCTTTTTATGCTGGTTAGGATAGGAACTTTTTCTGCCTCGTTTGTGGTAGTGGACAGTATGGATACTGTTGAAGCTTTTCTACTTTTACTAAAGTAAATATGTCTCTGGTTTTTCATACTTTTACTTAAGTACTGAGATTCAGCTTTCTTCACCACTGGTTATAGCGAAGGTCCTTCCATCAAAGACAATACGCATCAGAGACGTGGTGAAAACACTCACCCCATCGTTAACTTCAATGCAGAGAGTTTGTGGGAAGTAAGGATGATTTCCTTTCCAGATCTTGCGACAAACAAGAACTTATCAATCTTATGACCGAGGAGCTGGAGAAGAAGGGCTGCACTGCTATTAATGCATCAGGTGATGCAGACGTGGACATTGTCAAAGCTGCAGTCAAGGGCTCAGAACATCAGCCCACAACCTTGATAGGGGAGGACACAGACTTACTCATTCTTCTCCTCTACTATGCTGGGACGAACAATAGAGGCCTCTATTTGCGTTCAGACAAGTCTAAAGCTACTAAAGTGTACAACATCAGTGAGATGAAACAAGTCCTGGGTAGTGACTTGTGTTCCCAGTTGCTGTTTATTCTTGCCTTCACTGGATGTGATACAACTTCACACACTTTTAGGGTTGGCAAAAAGACAGCATTCCAGAAACTTGTGAATGGTGAATCAACCATCCAGTCCTGTGCAAATGTGTTTCTGCTCCCACGTCAAGCAAGGAATGTCATAGAGGACCATGGGATCAAGGCAATGGCAGTGTTGTTTGGTGGAAAGAGTACCGATTCACTTGCCTCTTTGCACTACAACCTTTTAAGCGAGAAAATTGTTACCGCCAAATAATTTGTTACCCCATAACGTGTGCCTCCATTTGAGTCCTCAACCAAATACCACTGCCAAAGAGTTTACTTTCAGATCATGTTGTGGATTGGAAAGGAAGGTGACATGAACACAGTGGATTGGGGATGGAAACTGGTGGACAACCGGTTCCTGCCAGTTATGACCAGTAAGACTGCTGCCCCAGAAAGCCTCCTGCAGATGATCCACTGTAATTGCACAACTGCCTGCCGAACACAACGGTGCAATTGCAGGGCATATGGACTTCCATGCATGCCTGCTTGTGGACCATGTCAAGTTGGGAATCATGAGAATCACTATAATCAACCTCTATGGGGGGAAGAGTGTGACGACTAATGGTAAATCTAGTGAAGGTCACAGTGTAAAAAAGTATAAAAAAATAAACCAGAATAAGAGGAAACAGAAAATAGAAAAAGATATGTATAAATGAGTATTAAAAAAAGTATAAAAAACAAAAGGCAAAAAAAACATAACTCATCAAAAATATAAAAAAAAAGAAATCGATAAAAACATTTATTTGACGTTTTGTATTGGCCTTGCGTTGAGCTTTGGGTCCCCGGTGACCCGATGACATTTCACGTGAACTGGCGGGGGCCTCGTCCTTCGTGGTCCCGAGACCCATCCTGCACTTGAACGCGTTAAACTAAACAAGTCCCCGTGACACAATACAAGGACAAGGACAATACAAGTTAAGCAAAATGATATGAGAAAAAAGAAATATGCAATTATTTAAAGGAAATTGTATTATTAAATTGTATGCAATTTTATTTACCCTTATTTTTCGCATAAATATGCTTGTAACCAATTGCTTTAATATACAATTGTACTTGTAATCACTTATCTATCATGAAAATATGCTAATTAGAATATTACATGGCCAAAACACCAGGCACCAGTATTCCTGGTCTAGGAGGAATACAAAAGGAGTAATGGTTTTTTAAGGACCTGATGTCCACCATTTTGAAAATGGGGCCTTTCTTGGAGTCAAACTTTGGTAAACTTTTAGTACGTTTTTAAGTACATCTGATACTACTGTAAAGACAAGCTCCTGAGCATCAGTTTGATATCAAACATTCTTGTCAATATGAATAAGATTTTAATTACCGTTTAAAATTGTAGATGCAAGACCCGATGGATGTTGATGAAAAACACTCGATGTGTAGCACATGTAATCTAAATTGTGTGTCCTCTTTTGGAAAATCTCCTATCCAAATGATGGTTCCTGAAGTCCCCAGGAGTTGATGGCAAATTATTTCTTTCTTTAAAGAAAATTGAACAAAAGCAGTAGCCTCAATTTAAAAGACTAACGTATCAAACTTCTGACCGTTCTCAAAATTCCCCAGTCAACACTCTAAAACTACTGTAGTGTCCTGTAATTTAAAACATCAGTATACTGTTTAGGGCCTCTGTCCTGTTGCTCCAAGTTAAGCAGCTCACAATGCATTGCTAACTACAGTACTAAACTGTTTAACATGAAAACAGTATTTTAGTGTTGAAAATTGGCTGTAAATTTACCGCAATTGCTTATAGTGTAGTGTGACCAATACAGGTTTTTTGAGGCAAATTTTGATGTTTCAGAGTTTAAAAAAATATGACACTGATAATAGGTCAATATTAATTATCTTTACGCAACCCATACAGTTTTTTGATAAGGTTTCCTTAAATTTTGACCAAAAAAAAGTACTGTCTAAATGATTGATGATTGAACAATGACACATTTTAGACTTGACCTATTATAAGCAGAACATATTTGTATTCAAGATATTAACTTTGACACTTAAAGTAATGAAACTGACTCAGAGCCAAAGTAATCATAGTTTTGCTCTAGCACATCCAATTACAGCAACAGTCAAAAATTCATTCTCTGTCTCTTTTTAGTGATTTTCTTCACAAGTGATGTTCAAAATCTGCCACAGTTTGAAATTGGATTTATGTTGACGTTCGCTTGAAAAGACACAGTATGGTCCTGATTAAATGAGACATCTGGGTTGGCTGTTGAGAGTCATGACATTAGAAGCAAGCCTACTCTCACACAATCAGGCCTGTCACATTTCCATCAGCTGGTGAGAGATGCTGCAAATGTGTAATGGCCTGATGTCCTCTGCAGTATCCGTTGATGGGTTAGTAGCCTCATAAAAGTTGTGTAATGTGTAAAGACACACATCGGCATGAGTGAGTTACAGCCAGGCGTGAAAAACATCAAAGAGAATTAACAACTCAAACTGAATCCAGAAGTGCTTGGCAAAAAATAAACAGGGCTCACTACAACATGGAGACACCTTTCAGTTTCATGAGGAACCAGATCAAAGACATGTGAGGACAAATCCAAAAAGGTTTTCTATTTACGCCTTTAAACGGGGGAGAATATTTCTCACAAAACTGATTGTCACAAATTGTGTGAACTTTAGTCCAGCAGAGTACATAATCACCTTCTGTTAATGTGTCTCCTCCTGTTATTTGCATGATCCTCACTGAAACCTGCTGTAATCAGGTCTGTTTTGCAAAAGAGATCTTTATCATGATATTACCTAATCAAATAAATGTTATATATAAATGCATATGCAATAATATGAGAGGTGTATCTTTCAAAGAATAGCACAAATTACATGCAAAATGCAACTCCAGCCTGGTGTAAATCAAATCAATCCCTTGAAATTATTTTCATATTGGACAAATCGGCATCTCCTGATTTACATCCAGTACCAACACTGTGTATCAATGCAGGACGTATTTTGCACTTTATGTAGCAAGGTCTGGAGTGTGTCTGACTTCCAAGCAGGAGATTGTAGTTCATGTCCACTGACAGATCTGCAATCTTTGCAACATTTGCTTTTCCATGTACAGATATTGTCTCGTGATAGGGTTTTGTGCAAATTTGCCTTGTGAGCTTGTAGATAACTTCAACTGTAGAATTACTAATGTTATTAACGCCATTGCTCTTACTAAGGTCATCTCCATGGAGAAATGTCACACATGTAAGAGCCGGAAAAAGAGTGACGAAAAGCTGAACGCAGGTGGCGAAAAACCAATCTCCAAGTCCACTATGACACTTATAAAGAGACACTACGCATTTATAATATGGAACTGAGGAATGCAAGGCAGTCCTTCTTCTCTGATATTATTGCTAAAAACAATAATAATTCATGTGCTTTGTTTGCTATTGTTGATAGGTTAACAAACCCGCCAGTGCCAGTAACATCTGAACTTTCATCCAAGGGTTTCAACGATTTTGCCATCTTCTTCAAAGAAAAAATTCAAAAAATTAGGCAAACAGTCAGTGCATCCATATCAAGTATAGGATATTTGTTGTCACAATGTCCAGACAAAACAAATCCTAATATGACACAATTTCAAATGATTACTTATAAAAACCTAGAGGACATTATACAACATCTAAAAACCTCCTCCTGTTGTTTCAATATTCTACCAACGGACTTCTTCAAAAAGATTTCATATTGTTTGGCTTCTGATCTTCTACAGATTGTAAACACGTCTCTTTTCTCAGGTATCTTCCCACAGGCCCTGAAAACTGCAGTCATCAAGCCAATCTTAAAAAATAACAAACTAGATACGTCACTAATGGACAACTATAGGCCGATATCGAACCTTCCATTTTTAAGCAAAATTATTGTGAAAGCGGTTTTCCAACAACTCAACTTTTTTCTATCCCTAAACAATATTTTTGATGCCTTCCAATCAGGATTTCGACCTCACCACAGCACTGAGACGGCTCTTGTCAAAGTTTTTAATGACATCCACTTGAACATAGATGGTGGTAAAACTACAGACCTAGTATTACTCGATCTTAGTGCCGCATTCGATAAGGTTGACCACAATATACTTTTTGATCGATTAGAAAACTGGGTTGGCCTTTCTGGCTCGGTATTAAAGTGGTTCCAATCCTATTTAAAGAATAGGAACTACTTTGTGTCCATAGGTAATTATGTTTCAGAGCACAAAGACATGACGTGTGGAGTTCCCCAAGACTCTGTCCTGGGGCCTCTTCTGTTTAATATCTATATGCTCCCACTGGCCCAGATAATGAAAAACAATAACATAATTTACCATAGTTATGCTGATGACACACAAATTTACATAACGTTGTTTACATAACCTGGAGACTATGTTACGGTTAGGACAGAACGGACCCAAATGCAGGACTCAGCACAAATCACTTTATTAGGAAAAGTGGGAAAGTGAATGGGGAAGTGGGGAGGTGGATGCCAGAGAGGGGAGCACAGGCACGGGGGCTGGAACCGGGAACAGAGGCACGGGGAGACCGGGTCTGAGAACTCGACAGGGAAGTACTGGGCGGAGAGAGGCGGGGCTGAGGCAGGCTGGTGCAGGAAACCGTGAGGGGAACTGGATGGAGGAGCCAGCTGACTGGAGGCAGAGTGACGAGGAAGGCAATGGCTGAAACAAAAAGACAGAAAACGGATTACAAAGATACAAGCAGAAGAACACTCAGGGGAATTTGCAGAAGCTTGAGACGCGTGTCACCAAGTAGGCAGGAGCAACGATCAAGCGAAGGTGGTGAGTCAATCCGGGGTTTATATACTGGGCTTGATTGGAGTTGATGGCCGGCAGGTGTGTATGGTGGGAAGAGCGGTAGTGAGGAGGCGAGCAGGTGTGCGCAATCAGCTGGCTGGCACAGACAGGAAGGGAGGGGGGAACACAGAGAGAAACAGAGGCAACACAAACTGACAGCAAAACATGAGGAAAAGAAAAACAGGAACTCACAGCCAGCCGGACTCCAACCACCACAGACTACAGTCCAATACAAAAACTGGCTAGGTGCATTGAACAAATTAATGATTGGATGTGCCACAACTTTCTTAAATTGAATGAAGGAAAAACTGAGGTGATCATTTTTGGAGCAAAAGAGGAACGACTAAGAACCAGTGCCCAGCTTCAAACAATAATGTTAAAAACAACAGACAAAGCCAGAAATCTCGGTGTAATTATGGACTCTAATCTGAATTTTAACAGTCACGTTAAGACGATAACAAAGTCAGCCTTTTACCACCTTAAAAATATATCAAGGGTAAAAGGACTTATGTGTCAACAGGATTTGGAAAAGCTCATCCACGCCTTTATTTTCAGTAGACTACACTACTGTAACGGTGCCCTTACAGGTCTTCCTAAAAAAATCAGTCAGAGAGCTGCAGCTGATTCAGAACGCAGCTGTTCGAGTTCTCACTAACACAAGGAAAACAGACCACATCACTCCAATTCTAAAGTCTCTACACTGGCTTCCTATGCCCCAAAGAATAGATTTCAAAATTCTTCTGCTGTTTATAAGTCGCTAAATGGTTTAGGGGCAAATTACCTTTCAGATCTACTTGTGAACTATGAAACGCAGAGGCCTCTAAGATCATCAGGGACAGGTTTGCTTCCCATCCCCAGAATCGTAACAAAAAAAGGGGAAACAGTGTTCAGTTTCTATGCACCACGTATCTGGAACAAACTTCTGGTAAACTGTAGATCGGCACCCACGCTCAGCTCTTTTAAATCAAGGCTGAAGACCTTTCTTTTTGATACTGCCTATGTTTAATTCTTTGCTCTGCGCTGTATTGGGAATTTTATTATTTTATTCCTGTATTTAATCTATTTTTGATTAACTGTTTTAATTTTGTATGAATTGTTTTAATTTTGTATTAACTATTTTAAATTTTTTATTAATTTTTATTAATTTCTAACTGTGTTTTAATGTTTTATGTAAAGCACATTGAATTGCACCGCTGCTGAAATGTGCTATACAAATAAAATTGCCTTGCCTTGCCTTGCTGCTAAGAATTGAGTCAGCAACATAAACCTGAATACTAGGACCTATAAGGCACATCTGAGTTGTAAGGTCCTTTACCAAAACAGACAGATCTACAATAGTGTTAAATGGGTCGTTTGAGAGGGTGTGGTTGCATCAAAATGCTCTGAAATGTAGTTTTGTTTTTCTAAAGGGATATATCATTTTAACCAGTATCTCAATATAACACAGCAATGAACTGGAATGTAAAAGGTAATTTTGCACACCAGCAAACACCTGTCACATGACTTATCAAAATATCTTTAAAAAACTGCACAGGTGATTATTGATGGTGTCACTGTCATATCAAGTCATATTGAAGAAGGAAAGCCAAACTGAAATAATGAATGGACATGCAATAATTGATTATGTTAATGTGATTACAATGTTGTCCCTCTCCTCAGCTCAATGGACATAAAATCGATTGGCAACGATCGGCCGATTTGCATCTCAACAAACAGCATGGGCAAATATACTGCGATGCTAGAGAGTTGTAAACCGAAATCAGATCTAAGAGTAAATTAAAAACACCTCAGTCTGTAATACATTGTGCTTTTACACAAAATAACTGACAAATCATTTTTAATTTACTGATTGAATTGGTGTAGTTTCAGTTTAATATTTGAGACAAAAACAGCACTAATGGCTGATGTTTGAGATAATTATGAGATGTTTACAGACACAGAAGGGGGTGACATAATTGTTTTGTCATGAAATTGGTGTCTACATAAAAACATGGATTGAATATTAAAGATATAGTGTAGGTTGATATAAATATTATCATGATAGGACTTTTTGTTGACATCCCCTCATCAGAATGATAAATGTTTTACATGATGCGTTCTCCACATTAACCTGGTTACTCCTAGATTGATTTCAGTTACACAAAGAGCCGTTTACTGCGTGAGCATAATGATGAAAAACTGCCACTTTACAAGGATGGAAGATACACCCCATTAATGCTGAATTTGCATTCTTTATAACATTTGACAACACCAATTTACTATGCCATTAAGAGGCTTCTTATTCCATGCATGAGTAGAGCAGAGGGGAGAGTCTGTTATGGGCCAGAGGAAGCATACAGTATTTATGGATGATTCATTTCACAAATTCTTCCACTACAGCATAAGAGTGTAATAAATTGCAGACTTGTTCTGCTTTTCTTTTTACTTTCGGTTATAGGTCAAAATAATACTCTTTTGTTGTAATAGATCATAGAACCCAATACCCTGAAGAAGACTTATGTCAAAATCTCGGTAAATTATTAAATCACGAGTGTGCTACTATCTTCCCTCACACCTGTAATAGATCATAAAAATAGGGTGCATTAAGTCTAAATGTGTAGGATTCTCTTGCTAAGGACTCACTCTAGCACAACCTGAAGCTTCAAATGTACAATAAATCAGATTTATATTTGACCCTCTAGCCTCTAAGTTTTTAGAACTTTTTCAGGTTAAATAATTTCACGTGTTTTGAGAGTCACAAATAGGCTGTAAAAACACATTGCCTGGTCAAAAAACAAACCAACCACATACTGTACCACTGTACTCTGTGACCCCCAGTGGCTTCATTGCAGGGTGCAAATGTATTACAACCACTCTGTACAGAATAGATACACAAGAAAATAAAAGAAGCTTGAAGATGTTAAGCGATGCAAAACAAAAGGCCTGCGAAAACATAAGAGACTGTGTTGACTCTATGGTATCTTTTTAAGTTGTACTTTGTAGCAGTGTTCTTTGGAAATGTATTGAAAGGGGTTTCTAACATTTTGTCCACCAATTTTATTTTACAAAGACCGTATTTATTACCAAATTAGCACTAAAGTTTTTTTCTATGAGACAGGTTTGTTATTATTGGACTGTTGTATTAAATGGCATTAAAATATATTAAAGGTTTCTATTTTCTCTGCACACAATATTAAATTGCATAAATGGAAACATACATTTGCAGTTAACAGCAAACCGCTCCACAATCCTGTTGGAGCTGTTTGCATGTGGATCGATTCGCGTTGCAACTAATGATTATTTACATTATCAATTAATCTGTGAATATTTTTCTCAATAAACCATTAATTGTAAAA
The DNA here is from genome assembly GCF_004354835.1 of Perca flavescens. NCBI lineage: Eukaryota > Metazoa > Chordata > Actinopteri > Perciformes > Percidae > Perca > Perca flavescens. The sequence continues at coordinate 21,083,452 of NC_041339.1, read as the reverse complement.
CGTCAGCAAACAGTGAAAAATGCCCATCACAATTTTCCAGAGCCCAAGGTGATGTCTTCAAGCGCCTTGTTTTGTCCAACCAACAAACCTAAAGATATTCAGTTCTATCATGAAAGACTAAGGAAAAATATTCTGACTATTTAAAAAATTCACGGTCTGAAGTCATCATGAAACAGATACTGCTGAACATGTTTTAGCAGCACAAAATAACCTTCCGCACCTCTCCATTATTTCAGTGTCTTGAGCAGCTCTCTCTTACTTATTGTAGATGAGAGCAAACTTGTCTGAACCTGCTCTGGGGTTTCAAAGGGAAATGTTACTGCTGCCGGGCTCCTTGATGAGCATTTGATGTGCAGGCAATATAGCTGCACTTCAGAGACTCTGCGAACCACGGCTGCAGCTTGAGAGGTAAGGTGATTTATTTTCGAGTTCCCGTTGCATTAGACTTAAGAGCCTGCTAAAAAATATAAAAAGAAAATTGAGAAGACACAACAGTCCCTTTGAGTTTCAGGCCTGCCTTTAAAAGGAACTCCTATGATATCCATTTATTCACGGTTTGATCTGAGTTACATGGCTTACTTTACTGACTTGGATGAAAATGAAACATCTTGGTACTTGTTTATGCGGCTGTCAATGATGACTGATGTTTTCTTAAATGTTGCTAACACGCCTCACATTGTGAGCATGTTAGTATGCTGGCATTAGCTAAGTACAGCCTCACAGAGCTGCAAGCATGGTTGTAGACTCATAATCATATTATACTGTATTCCCAATAAATAATTATTTGTAATGTGGTTATGCTATATTACTGCAGCAGGGAACATGTCAGAGAGCATATCTCACACTGATGTATTTCTGAAATAAACTGCTTGAGTGATTGCTGACATAAGTATTCTTTCCTGAATAAAAGCTAGAGGTTAAGAAGAGATAGCCAACATGATAAAGCTTAGAGCTCTAGCTATCAACTGAAAAAATGCATAATTAAGCTTTTTCCTCTTCTCCATCCATTGCTTCGAGTTAGATTATCCTCACTGTAAATCAGTTTAAGACACAATCTCTTCCAGAACTTCCACCGCCATCCAATCAAGTGAGCCCTAAAGTACCACTCCCAGTACCACTAGGAGCCAGTCCCTAATCAACATGCTCTTCCAGCTCCATCCGCTGTATCTGCAACACAACATCCAACCATCAGAACCAGCAGGAGTAAATCAGAGGAGATGATCAGATTTGGAGGTGATGTTCCTGACAGTTAATAAGCCATGGGGTGGGAAGTCATTTTATGTACCGTAGTTTGTCTCAGTTTAATCGGGTTTAACTCATCACCGATCATATCTCGCAAGCAGTTTTGCCTCAGAGAAATGTTTGCTTAACCAAAACTTTGATTTGATTTGATTTATTAGACAGTAACAGAAATAAATGCATAACAAGATGCCATCACAGTGACATTGCACATTTAACAGAACTGTCGAGGATAACACAAGAAAGTTACAAACTTATTTCCATTGTGGTCCTCGTTGTAGTCCAACTCTAGTCTGATATTCTCCAGAGACACATCCTCACCCAAAAACAAACACTGGTTAATGAGTATCTGCTTTTACATATCTGCATATTTAGATCAGTGTTTTGAAATAATTCCTTCCCCTAATGTACTTACGCTCCATGCAAACTATATCTGATCTATAATAAACTGCTAGGTTGAAAATTATCTGACTTTATACACTACTGTTCTCTTTATTCAGTCAGTCAAGGGAATTCATCTTTAACTAGGTTATGATTTCACAAAAGCTTTAGTCAGACTTAGGACCTCCATAAAAATCTTTACAGTCTTCATTTAAAATACCGACACTGATTTATGAGGAAATGAAAGTCATGTTTTATATAGAACACTTTTGAATAACTCTTCTGCAGTGATTTCATTGACTTGCACTGTAGTGAGTGGGTGAATAATGCGCCTCAAATGTATTTGGACATTATTCTGATGCCAAGTCTCCACTAGAGTCAACATTTCTATCATTATTTCCTTCAAAAATGATGAATCAATATTTTGACTCCACAACAGATGTAGCATTTACTGGTACTTACACACTTCTGATCTTTGAAAATTACATTTGACAAAACAGTGTCATTGCTTACTTGTTTGTTATTTGAAAGTCCCGTTTCTGAATTTTGATATGGCATAAGTGTTGTCTTTTCCTGGTTTTAAAGGCTGCATTACAGTAAAGTGATGTACTTTTCTGAACCTACCAGACTGTACTAGCTGTTCTGTTATTTGCCTTTTCCCCACTTAGACATTATGTCCACATTACTGATGATTATTTATCTAAAATCTAAGTGTGAAGATATTTTGTTAAAGCACCAATTATCAACCCTAGAATATCGCCGCAATATCGATAGAGGTATTTGGTCAAGAATATCGTGATATCTGATTTTCTCCATATCTCCCAGCCCTACTTATACAGTAAGAAGTTTCTTTTTTGCGGTTTGAATCAAATTCTTCTTAAATGCATCATTTGAAATCGTCCCTTTTTGATAATATTCAGATGTTACACGACTGATCAGGTTTCACTTCAAAAAGTATCTACTTATTCACATTAAGGCAATCAGGAATCTAAAAAAAAATATCTGTATCAAGATTAGTTTTACTCTGGCAGGCAGTATTTAATTACCTGTAATTCCTTTCAGTCAGGCCTGACCTTTATCACGTTAACACTGGCAGTTGTGACTTCTGAACTATAAAATTAATGACTCGGAAGACACAAGAAGCCAATTTGTAGTCACCTATCACCGTAAGTCATCATACTAATACATGCTATACTGTCAACAGTATGTTATGTGTCGAGTCATCTCAGTGGATGTGGCATTCCAGGCCAATACACGGTGTGTCTTAGAAAATATAAGAGCAGCTGGACCATCTGATGACCTATAATTTAGTTCCTGAACACGTTTTTAAACTTATGTTAGTTAGTATATACATTATACAGTTTTATTAGCTGCTTTGTTGTAAAAGTAAGCTCATTCTACTATAAAAGAAAAACAAAACAGCATTACACAATCCCAAATGTTAATTACAGTTTCATCATTACGTTTCTGTTAACAGCTAGAAGTTTAAAAAGATGTCCTACTTCTTTATAAAAGATTTGAAAACGACGACAAAACAGTTTGACAGATGCAATTCCAATATTAGTGCACAGGGGGAAACAACCTAGCATTGAAAGTGATAACATATAAAAAAAGATGTCTGCTCACTGTCTGTTTTTAGAAATCTTGCATCTATAAATAACTGCAATATTAGCAGGGACCTTTTACTCAGCAAAAACACCCATTATCCCCATCAGTTAAGCCAATACATCTCCGGTTGCATTCATCTGGTGCTGCCTTGACTAATTGTAGCCATCTGGTAGAAACTGCAGCTCAGACTCAGGAACATTGATATGGATGATTTTATGAACACGTCTGTGCAGCGAACAGTAAAATATCCAAGGTTTCACCTATGTCTAATTTGTTTAAACAGGAACTCAAGCTTACCCAGACTGCAGTAACTCCATCTGTTGTGGGAGCAGTTTTTTTCTGGGGAAGAAACACTAATTACCACAACATACACAGTCATTAGAGGCAGGGTTTAAACAACTTTTTTTCCACATTCTGTATGCAGTAATACTCCCCAGACTTTGATGCGTAAAGTTGGTGGAGTTCCTTTAAGCCTGAATTAAATAACCAAGGGAAGAAATGCAATCTAGCCAAACTAACGGAGCTGCCTACAAAAAAAAAAGCTACCTAAAAATCTTTATTACTGACCAAAACAGCAACACTTTGCTAGTTAGTTCATTTGTGCTTTTCTCAGCCTTCTCTAGTGAGACCTTTGTTCTCATTTACATTTACAGCACAAAAGCCTCTTCGTAGCATATAAATGCCATTCATCATTTGGAAAAGATTCAGCCTTCAATTTTAATTCATGGACACCTGAGTCTAGTATAAACTGTGGAATAGCTGTTCTTTATAACTACTGTGCGATTCATAAGAACACCTAATTGACTACTACTACTACTACTACTACTACTACTACACCACCATGCACCATGCACCCATACCATATATATCTACAGTACTGTATATACACACACATAAATATGTGATTATTGCTGCAATTAAGCCTATAGTACATTCTGCATATTATCGGATTTGGCTGGCATGTGCAAGTTAAGGCAATTAGCTTACATTTGGTCCAGCATAGGCCCATTGCCATTCAGTTCAATCTCAGGTCAGGAGCATTAGGACCTTTTACTGAGTCACTGTAAATTGAGATAGATGCCTGGAAATATTAGGCACTATGGACAATCAGGTAGGAGAAGATTCTTCATCTCTGTGTTGTTGTGGTTTTGGACTAGTGATGGATAAGTGTGCATTGTGTAAATCTAAATGTTTCTTAGCATAGTTGAGCCTAAAATGTTTGTTTGTTTGTTTTCACATGCCACTAAAATCCCATTATATAAAATCTATTGTGGGTGTAATTATACTGCTGTTTATTTATTTATCCTATTCATTTATTTATGTAGTATACTGTAGACTCGCTGAGTATTGATTTTAGTTTTCATGTAACTACAGTGATAGGCTCTGACATTATAAGATTGCTGCGGTGGGAACAGCAGTGGTCCACCACTAATGGTAATACAATAACCAAAGCCAATGGCCTCCATGCGCCAAGCCGGCCATCTGTTTAAACGTAATTGGTTTATGATTTATTGAAACACATGAGTCAGTAACAGCCTTATACCTAACGCCCTATAATGAAACCCCCAACCCTCTGTTCAGCAATGCGGTCAACTTTGATGTGCGAAAGCCATTTCATTACAACTTGGATGCATAGTTTCTATACCAACCTTAAATGATTTCTTGTTGTAGTTGCTCCATTAAATCCATCCAATTACATCTGAAAAACCAGCGCATATCACCATGTACCAGGTACCCTGTGTTTTGTATTATATTTGTAGTGGTATGCCCCTAGAGGCCATGTAAAAAACAAATCATGCTCTCACTTGTGCAAACCTGCAAATTATAATCACTTTGTCTCTTTGGGTCACTACATCCTAATTTTTCTTGCCATGTTAATTAATGGCATTTTATCACTTTTTGCAACCAACCTTGATTGCCTGGGCATGTTTTGTTTTTTTTTATGACATTTTTAGTCATAATTCTTCCTCCTTTCCATCAACTGTATTCCCTTCCATGAGCACCCTTGTGGTTAAAAGGATACCAAAAGCACTCCTGCCACTTGTTTCTTTCACAGATCCCCGTATGTTTGGACTAGCTGCAAAGTGATAAGCGTCTCAAAAGCTGAACTGTGTCCTAACATTTGTTGCCAAGGCAAACAGAGTTGCTATATGCAAGGCTCAAATCCAACACAGTACAAACATCCTCAAAGATCCAGCCAGGTAGTAAGGTATCTATTGACTGTGTAGATGGATGTCAGTAAATGGTACTGCAATGCTTATCTTACTGCAGTAAATGGGAACATTCACAGTCATATTTTTCTTGCTCTGGGGAATGTCAGTGATCTTGAAACTGTCGAATGTTGTCACGTTGCCAGACTTTTCCACACTGCTAAAAGAGCCCCGGAGGCTGTAGCTTAATCTGAAGATAAAGAATCCCTTTTTGAAAACAATGATCCATTCAGTGCAATCGGGAAAAGAACATGCTGCAAATGAGGGGAAATAGCAGCATCAACTAAGGGTTGTAGCCGTTTTATCAGAAGCACCCCGGGTGTGCAGAAAAGATAATTCTCGGGGAGGATTTCCATAGAAACCACAGCAAGACAAAGTACTTTTAGTTGTTTACTCAAACCGATTAGCTAACATGAATGAGCAAGAGCCAAGGGCCCTGCTGACTGCGTACCATGACTTCTCCCAGGTGAAGCCATTAGAAAGCAGTCCATCACAGCCGCAGTTGTCTGTCACAGCAGAGTTATTATGGAACCCACTGCAGACAAGACCCGTCCTTCAACAGCATTCGCTGGATACGATTGGCCGTGTGTCTGTGCTCACGCGAGGTAACAGAACCCTATTTGTTCAAGTCCTACCCCCTGACCAATCAGCTATTCTCACCTTAACTACTCAAGGTCAATGCCTAACCTCAACCAATCGGGTTGCTTCATAGGACGGGTCTTGCCTGGAACTGCAGTGGGTTCCATAATTGCGCATTATAGCCTAACGTTAGCTACGATAGCTGACATAAGCTAACTTTAGCGCTTCTTTTAGCGGACATTGTTGAAGTAAAAAGTTAAAACTATGCTAACGTTTTGAAAACAATGTACTTTAAGGTAAAAAATGTAACTTAAAAAATGTAAACTGTTGTGTAACTGAGTGAAGGAATGTTTCAATACTGATTAAGCCTAATCAGCATTTGTCTGGCTCACACCTTCTCAAGCTTCTAAAGAATTGATTAGGTCATTGCTGTTATTTAGCATAAATGTAAAAAGCGCCAGAAAGACTTATTGTTTAAACAACTTTGAGAGCCATCGCCAGTTGAGCCAGACGTGATTAAGACAAAGAACGAGTATTGCTGTAGTTTGGAAACAATTGACACCGTCTCGATAAGATCCTGTGACCGGGTGTAGCCTCAATACACTAATTGGGAACATACACCTTTTCTTTTGAGGGACATCTGACCAATAGGGGAAGATTTCATTTGAAGAACCACCCAGATAGGAATAAGGGAATAAATGTGTGATCCAGGGAATGTCTCAAGACTTCAATCTGTGACCCCGCAAGGGAAGCAGTTGGAGTCCGCTGTTTACAGTGTATTTGTTTGTCATGTCACATGTCCGCTGTCAGCTGCAGTGTAACATTTGTGTTTTGACTGTCGTTTTCACCGTGTTGTTTTATTAAACCTTTTAGTTAACTTTCAATATCACAGCCTCTCCTTCCTCCTCCAGAAATCAGAACGAACACGTCTTTTAGAGATTTCTTAACAACATCTATAACAGCAGTTAACTTTAACCACCTGGTTCTATGTGAAAAAACAACGGCAAAGAGAAACAGACTAACTAAACATGCTTGCTGTCTGGGAGTTCTGACGGTACCGTATGCTGCTGTGTGGTGATGCCAGGTTTTCAGAGCAGGGGGCTGTGGCTCCAGAAGATGGACGTTTTCTCCATATTACATGTAAATCACGTTCTCCTTGTCCTCTCCACTCCACACCAAAACAGAAAGTTAAAAAAAGAAAAAAAAACGCTGACACTGAAAGAAGAGTGACATGACACTGCCCCCACAAATGTTTAAAAGTATTATTATTATTATCTTTTTTTTTTTTATTTCTTTTTTTTTACACCCCATGGTATCAACTTTGGTATTGAGTACTTTTGGTGGTACCGACTGCTAGATTTTTGGTATGGTGACATCCCTCATTTGGACTCGTAAAAACTGATGCAAGGCAGTAAAATCGATTACTTTATTAAACCATCTGCTCAGAGAGATCAAATTTCAGAGTATGAAATGCAAAGATATTTTAATTGATTATGATTTCAATACCCTTGTCAGCTTAAAAAGTGATTAAGTAGCACTTCCTTACTGCTAAACAACTTTGGCTCAATTAACCTTCATGAGAGTTATTTATATGACTCAAGCCAGCTTGTTCTGGGCAGCTCTGACTGGTTTATAGCTGTTTAAATATGAAGCACTGGTTTTCTGAGAAAGAACATACAAGGCCAGCACACAATGTCTGATGGAAAATTAATGATTATGTGATCCCTGGAAGAGATATTCTCTTTATTCCTCCCCTCAGATATCAGCCACAACCCTCTGGTTTCAGTGTTCCTGTCAAGGGTGCTGGACCAAGAGCACCAGCTGTTCAAATTTAGCCACTTATTATGTCATGATATTAAGGGTTTACTAAGTGGAAAATCATATAATGATTTTTAAATTACATTTTACAAAAATAACACCACAAAGCTCAAATCTTGTAAAGACTAAATTATCAAATAATATTGGGTAGGTTAGGATAAACATATTCTCCAATCACTCTAAACATTTACAAAGGCCCCTTAAAACCTTTTTTTCAGCCATGCTAGCAGCTTGGTTCAAACTGAAATTGAATTCATGGATGGATTGCCATGAAATTGTCATTCATGTCCTCAAAGGATGAATCATGATGACTTTGGTGATCCCCTCCCCCACTCCCTTTGTTTTTTTTTTTGTTAACACTGAAATAATCATATCTAAGGTGATTTAACTTCCACGGAAAGGGGAGTACTATATGTAAGTATCTTAGTCACCCAGTGTTGGAAAGATTGAGTGATGAGCGAGAGAGGAGCTCACAACACAAACCACAAAAGCACCATTTGTTTTAACGAGGTAAATAGTTATAATAGATCAGCAACTTGGTATTTAAAAATCAAAATAAAAGTAACGTGCCATTTGCTTATGGCTATGCTGTATGTATTTTTGTTTTTATAGAAGCAGTCTCCGCTCTCTGCCGTTTCTACCTCTCTGTGAGGGAGTGGTACGGCAGCGTGTGTCAAATCTATGGTCTTTAGCAATCAAAATGGATGAAGTTCGGCTGCTGATCACCACTCATGAATGGCTTATGGACTGCAAGTTCATGATTTTCATGGAAACATGGTGACAGCGCCGTGAAACAGTATGCGCATGTTTTCGCCATGGTTGACTTTTCAGATGATGATTGTGACGCCACAAAAGCGAGACACACAGAGTGTAAATGACGTTACCCACACAGTTGACTAATGGTGCTTTTCCATTACATGGTACCTGCTCGACTCGCCTCGACTCTACTCGACTCTACTTGCCTCGACTCGCTGTGCGTCCGTTTTCCATTGCAGATTTTAGTATAGCCTCAGCGTGGCTGGTCGTCATAGCGACTGCCGTGGGCGTGGCTTAGTAGCTTGCTTTTCCCATTGACATATCCCCGACGCATTTCCTGGTTTTCCGTCTCCGTAAACAACATGATATCAAAGAGATAGTTAACGTTTACTGCTCCAGATTTCCCACCGTGGTCACATATATATGACTCTAGAGTCGCTACTCGCTTTGTTTCTCTCACATATATATGACTCTAGAGTCGCTACTCGCTGCTGAGATAATCGCCGTCACTCTCTCACTTCTCCCTCGCTCACTAGCTCCCCACACACACACATACGGCAACTCGACACACACACATCACACATGCACACACCAGCGCACCAGTATAACCATCAGGCCACTTGTATGCTACGGTGAAAGCTCTGCGTGGAGCCTCCGGCAGCAAAAAAAACACTGCTGGCTAAACTATTTAAAACTGCCGTCTCTCGCTAGCAATGCAGTGATCAGTGACTCGCCTCAGCTCGCTTGGAACCTCGACTGAACAGGTACTAAAAAAAGTACCTGTTAGCAGGTACCAGGTACTTTTTTTCGTAATGGAAAACCAAAAAAGGCAAGTAGTCGAGGCGAGGCGAGTAGGTACCATGTAATGGAAAAGCGCCATAATCACTCACAGACCCTCCCCCTCTCACACACATTGGCCAACGCTGGCAGACCCGCTTCCTCCTCGTTTTTTTTAACATTACATTTTTTTTTAAATGTTGTCAAATAGTTGTTAAAAATATTCGCATTGCCTCAAAAATGATCGCAAAATGCGACCATTTATGGTGCGTTCTTTTTGTCCACCAAAGTTGATCTACGAGTCGTTTTTCGGAGTTACGAACCGGGAGTTGCAAAAAGAACGCCCCCGAGGTCGTATATAATGCTGCGTTCATGCCACCTCGGAATAACAGGCACCGCCCCCCTGGTTACGTTGTTTTTCCGACTGGCGTGTTCTTCTTCTTCTGTTATATTGGCGTTTGGCATAACAACTTTTTGCATGACTGCCACCAACGGTTGGCCGTAGCCGAGAGCATCAGGTGTGTGAAAACATGGAGGCCACAATAACAAAAGATTCTCTGCTGTTTTCTTATGCGAGCATCCAAACAGCACATCGGCAGGTGTGTTATCTGCAGGACAACCAACGGGAAAAGACACGGATAATGTGTTTTTTTTTTTATACATAGGCCTATTTATGAATAGTTTGAAACATATTATGTCTGTGTATGTTTCTTGGCAGAGGCATTTGTCCACAATAAACAGTTTATTATCATTGAAATATGTTCAGTGAACCAAAGTCGCCTCCATCAAACGTCAGTTGTCAACAACGCGTCACCAACTGGGGAACTCGGTTAGCAAAATCCAGCCCGAGTTCCCACCTCTGATTCCCACAGGACGTTATGTGAATGGTGACGTTTTCACTCGGAAAAACGTTTTTCCGATGTCCATGAACGCACGGTAAGACTTGTCAAGTCGTCTGAACTCAGAGGACCCCGAGTTTGTTTCTCGTTTTTCGACATGGATGTGACGTCACACTCAAGCTACTAGTCGCGATTACAAGACAAAAAGAACGCACCATTAGTCGCAGTCTGGAGCCCTGGAAATGTCTCAATATTTGGATGGATTGCTAAGACATTGGGTACAGCTATTTATGTTCCACTCAGAATTAATTGTAATCACTTAGTGTGATCATCAGGTCAACAATTTTAAGTTTACATTTTGTTTCTTTTGTCATCCTGCTCCTCAAAGATTGAAACCAAAAATTGATGAGCAGCCATTTTCTCTTCTGAAATCTGATCTGTTGCATGAGTGATGAGTAAGCATGTTTATGCAGCTGTCAGACCTGTTGCTGTCACAAACATCGGACTATCTCGTTACATTTGGACTAAGACAGACTGTTCCTTTGTGTTATTCCTTCTCAGGGCCTTTGTTCTTAAGTGCAGGTTCAGAGAAAATTAGATTTTTCTTTCCACATTTCATGCAAACTTTAGCATGCTGTCAGGAAAGATCAAGCTGTGCAAAGTAGTAATTTATTGTTTGAACAGTTGCCAACATTCTTCCATGACAGCAGGGGAGCAAGGGAAGTAGTTCAACAATACTTCAACAAGAGCAGCAGGGTTCATCCGCCCTCTTGAAATAGAGGTTTAACTTTGTGAGAGCAGGTGGGTGATACATGTTTTTCATAAAAAAAATGTTGTAATCATTATCAAAGTGTGTTGTTTTTTTTGTTGTAATTAAGTAGCAACGTGAGGGGTGCCCTTTGGAGGTGGAGCAGAGGAAAGCTGTGCTAAAATTATTTTCAAAAAGACGTTTGTGAGGCAAGTGTTTTCTGAAAAAAATATTGAAGCCTATAGTTTAAAGTTTAAAGTTATTCCACTTTAAAAAGGACAGTGTCTGACATTTTCATGATATGGGAAACAATACGGTTTTGTGCAAGCTGTAGGGAGCATGGATGAATTAATCAGTCGATGAAGGCCAAATTAAGCACCTGAGCTGAACAAACGAAAATGAACAATAAAATGTATTGTATTCAAAATGTATTAATATTCACACAAAATCTGTCAATAACAACATTAGATATACTAAATATTTGGATTGAATCAATTTAGACTTCCTTTAATACCGTTTTACATTTTAATCTGTATCAAAATAACTTAATAATACATGTCACCTTTCCATAATCATATTATTTCAAGTCTACATGTGTCCTTATTGGCTTGATTTCAATAAGATATGTCAACAGCTCATTATACAACACTAGGTAACATTGTCAATAGTGTAACTCAGCTCTAAACTTTTTTTTTAAAGATTCAATTATCAATGTTTAAATTGCCGAAATACAAAGAGGTGTTCAGCATCAGGTGCTCTCCAAGGTCCTGACCCTGCTGCTGTCAGCGGGAGTGGCAGCTGTCCAAGGAACATTCAAGCAGTAATAGCCAGTGTTGGGAGTAACGGCGTTTAAGTATAACGTTGTTACAACTTCTTGCTCATTGAAATTAAAGGCAAGAATGTTTATGTAACATGCATGCTATGCCCAGAAAAAAAGACTTTATCCACATCTGCCTCAAGCAACTCGAATCTTATGAAGCCCCTCACATTAACACATGCTAACGCGACACTTGTTGCTGCTGCTAACCCAACCCCAAATGCAGTTAGCGTGAGCTCCAGTGAAGGAGACGGAGCCACTCTGTTAGCAACAGGTGATCAAGGTCGAGCTGAACACATTGATTGCAAGGTATGTTGTTGAAAACATGCTACCCCTGTCCACTGTGGAGTCTGAGTCATTCAGAGCTATCCTAAATACCAAATGTTCTAAAATACTGTATATAGTGTTTTTATTCTTCAATCAGTTAATATAAACATATTTGAAGATGTTAGAGAAAGCAATAGCGTTATAGAACATAAAAAATAACGTCATAGTTACTTTGCTGAGTAACTAATTACTTTTACAATGTGGTAACTGAGTTACTAACTGAATTACTTTTTGGGAGAAGTAATTTGTAACTGTAACTAATTACTTTTTTAAAGTAAAATGACCAACACTGGTAATAGCAACCGTTGGGACATCTTAGGCTAATAATGCCACCTGTCTGTTCTTTGAAATTACCCATTTGTGTGGTTATACAACATAGACCCAGTGCTCTCTTCACTGTCTCTTGTGCCTTGTGTTGTTCCTCAGCACTGGCAGTGTTACGGCTAAGAGTTTATTAAAGTATGGTTTTGTTTGATTTCTGTGCTGTTAGTGCAACCATTGCCAAAATTGTAGTCTAGTCTGTTGACTGTTTTGTTTCTTTTTTTGTTGCCATTAATGTTTCCTGTCTATCTTTCTCCATGTCTTTGACTAACCAGAGTGTCAGACAATTTGGCCTTTGTGAGTTAACTCTAGAAATTGTCCAATTAGTATGTTCTTAGTTTTTTGGGAGAAGGACCGAGTAAGATTGGGGTCCTGATTTACTTCTGTTAAACACACTAGATTAGAGAAGTGTCACCCTCTGTGTTTTGTTTGTGGCTCATTTAGAGTAATTGGGTTTTCTTTTCACTAAATGATAATTTCAAGTCTAAAATGGTGCTTTCTTAGTTAAGTCAGTTTTGTTAAGTTCTTTGATTTGGCACCACTTGTGCTTCTACTTCTGTTTATGTATTTCATTATAGCAGTATTGTACATAGGGCTGGGCGATATATCGATATAAAAAATATATCGATATATTTTTAAATGAGTTATGGAATTAGACCATATCGCATATATCGATATAGTTCAAATTTGATCCTTGCTCCAAGCAAGCAAGCTGTTGATCCTTTTGGATTGGCCTCTTTTATTTTATAGGCTTTTTATTTAAGATATTTTTTTATTTAAATGTGCACCTTATGGAGCTTTGATTTCAATAAAGGTACTCCTGTTGTTATACAGTATTTATAGGTTATACAGTTTACATTTTATTGTTATTTGAACAGCTGAGCATTTAATCATGAACCACGTGAAGAAACCTGTTCATTATTTATTCATTAGTTTTTGTAACTGTTCACTGAAATAGCCGGTTTCTATGAAACTACTTGTGACATGTCATATTTGGCTTTGACTTTGACTGAACATTTGCTCTCACTTTACGGAAAAAATATCCGGATATATATCGTATATCGATATTCAGCCAAAATATATTGGGATATGACTTTTGGTCCATATCGCCCAGCCCTAATTGTACACATGTACTGTATAACCAAAGCAAAAAAAAAAAAACCTATGGCGTACTCTAATGAAACACTAGTGTAAAACCACTGCATTCGTTTACAGAAGTCCTGTTTCTATTTTGCAGCTAGAAGTTACATAAACAAGCATTCCTCCCTCCTTCCCCTTGAGTCACAAAGGTTTTAACACAGTTATGAGTCTTACTCAAACTGATTATTGCTGTAATGTTGCAGTACAAATCTACTATGAATGCTATTTCCTGTGTGTGACACTATTCCCTGATATCTTATAAAGCTGCCTTAGAGCTGAACCTCAGGAATGATTTGTGCATTTGGTTTGTGTCACTGCTGACCCTCGCTGACAGCTTCTTGACCCTTGGCTTCACTCATTGATCCCCAGAACACAGTCACACTGAGCATGAAGAGATAACAAGATGCAGGGCACTTCAATGGTCTGGACTTCTCAAAGGGCCATTGACCTGACAACATGGTGGACTTCGAAAGAAGCTTTTCAACTCCATTTCCCTCTGAAAATCTCATCTGCTCTAGCGTCAGACATTCATGAAAGGATTAGAGGAATTTACGCAGCCAGCTGTCCCTGCTGACAAGTGAATTTTCCTTTCCTTTTATAGTCTTAGACATAAAAAAGTAGTAAGTTAAAAATAACAACAACCAAAATAAAATTATTCATCATCATCAAACCTCTGCCTCTAAAAAAAGAATAAATCAAAACTATTCTGTTCAACTGCAGAAATCCCAAACCCACATCAACATATTGACTTAAGTTGACTTAAAAAGCTGTAACATCAGCAGACAGACATATTCATGATGGAATAAATAAAAGCAAGACTCTGAAAAGCTCTGAAGTGCCATTAATTAGGGATAACTGTGCTCTATATTATTTACCATCTTAGTTTAGTGTGTCTAATCTGTTTTAAACCAAAGAATTGGATAATCAACAGTTGACCAGAGGCCTGCACTACGAATAAAGCTCAACATGCCCTGGATTTATTTCAGTTACCCGGCTTCACCTAACCTAACAACCGCGGTCCCGCATTTCAATCAGGAGAGACTTGTTTGCAGATATGCAAAAGGTTTAATGTACAAGAGCATGTAGCTGTACAGTGTATTGGAGACTGAACTCCACCGTTATATTAATACATTTAATATAGGGGTAGGGAACCATGATGTAACCCCCCGATGGAATCCAGACACCGGTGGTGGTGGAGAAGGGTCGGAAGGCGGAAGGGGAGGAGGAGGGTTGAACGCCTTTCCTGGAATGACAGCTGATAGCACAGGGAGAGAAGCAGATTTTAAAACAGTGATGTGACGCTGTGATTGGCCTATGGGATCCTTGGCCGTTCCTGATTGGTTTATCAGAAGTTGATGCCTCCAGTGCTGATTCGCTTTAGGGGAAGCTGATTACTTGTTAGGTCTTCCTGAAAGAATTTGCGCTGAGCTTCATAAGCTGTGTCACGACGGTGGTTATCAACTAGTTCAATCAACCCAGGGTTTCCCAATCTAGCGTATAAAAGAGGCGGTGTTTGCACAGCATGACCAATCGCAAACATCTACCAGAGCCGCATATTTTACATAAGAAGAGCAAACTATAATTCTACATAAATATGAAGAACACAGACACGGTTTTACAGGCAAAACGCAATACTGTCGCTGCTTCCTAAAACAGGAAGGAACGCTGGCAACAAAATAGCTGACAGTGTAGATGCTTAAATCACAACGCTTATCACTTTCCCATCAGTCAGGCACAAGATCTGACCATAATTACACTTGCTTTCCATAAACTGTCGTTGCTTTGGCCTATTACATTATCAGTTGCAACCCTGGCAGTGGTAAGCGATCGTGAGAGAAAAGAAAAAAATATAAAAACATAATTCAAACCGATGTGTGGCATGTGCAGCCGCCAATTAGCCTATTCGTAATTCCCTCCGCTGAAAATATATGTATATCTTTTATAAAAATACCCATCGGGGAATGTTAACGGGGTTGTCGGTCTCTAAATGTTTTAACTTTTACGAACACACCTCTCTCCCATGGGCCCACCACCTGTGGGAGGAACCGTTGGGGTCGGGTGCGATGCCACATGGGTGGCAGTGAAGGTCAGGGGCCTCGACGGACCAGACCCGGGCGGCAGACGCTGGCTCTGGGGACGTGGAACGCCACCTCTGTGGGGGGAAGGAGCCGGAACTGGTGCGGGAGGTGGAGCGCTACCGGTTAGATCTGGTGGGGCTTACCTCTACGCACAGTCTTGGTTCTGGAACCGTACTCCTGGATAGGGGTTGGACTCTTTTCTTCTCCGGAGTTGCCCAGGGTGTGAGGCGCCGGGCGGGTGTGGGGATACTCACAAGCCCCCGGCTGAGCGCCGCTGTGTTGGAGTTTACCCCGTGGACGAGAGGGTCGCCTCCCACGCCTGCGGGTTGTGGGGGGAAACTCTGACTGTTGTTTGTGCATATGCACCAAACAGGAGTTCGGAGTATTCGGCCTTCTTGAGACCTTGACTGGAGTCCTGCATGGGGCTCCAGTGGGGGACTCCATTGTTCTGCTGGGGGACTTCAACGCACACGGGCAATGATGGAGACACCTGGAGGCGTGATTGGGAGGAACGGCCTCCCCTGATCTAAACCAGAGTGGTTGTTTGTTGTGCTAGTCATGGATTGTCTATAACGAACACCATGTTCGAACATAGGGATGCTCATAAGTGTACCTGGTACCAGAGCACCCTAGGCCGAAGGTCAATGATCGATTTCATAATCGTGTCATCTGATCTGAGGCCGTATGTTTTGGACACTCGGGTGAAGAGAGGGGCAGAGCTGTCAACCGATCACCATCTGGTGGTGAGTTGGGTCAGGGGGAAGACTCTGGACAGACCTGGTAAGCCCAAACGTGTAGTGCGGGTAAATTGGGAACGTCTGGAGGAGGCCCCTGTCCAACAGACTTTCAACTCACACCTCCGGCGGAGCTTTTCGTGCATCCCTGTGGAGGCTGGGGGCATTGAACCCGAGTGGACAATGTTCAAAGTTTCCATTGCTGAAGCTGCGGTGAGGAGCTGTGGGCTTAGGGTCTTAGGTGCCTCAAGGGGCGGTAACCCACGAACACCGTGGTGGACACCGGTGGTCAGGGAAGCCGTCCGACTGAAGAAGGAGTCTTTCCGGGATATGTTATCCCGGAGGACTCGGAGGCAGTTGCAGGGTACCGAAGGGGCCGGCGGGCTGCAGCCTCTGCCGTGAAAGAGGCAAAGCAGCGGGTGTGGGAGAAGTTTGGAGAAGACATGGAGAAGGACTTTCGGTCGGCACCAAAGTGCTTCTGGAAAACTGTTCGCCACCTCAGGAGGGGAAGGGGGAACCATCCAAGCTGTGTACAGTAAGGATGGGACACTGTTGACCTCAACTGAGGAGGTAATAGGGCGGTGGAAGGAGCACTTTGAGGAACTCCTGAATCCGACTAATACGCCCTCTATGTTAGAGGCAGAGCTGGAGGATAATGGGGATTGTCGCCGATTTCCCAGGCGGAAGTCACTGATGTAGTCAAACAACTACACAGTGGCAAAGCCCCGGGATTGATGAGATCCGTCCCAGAAATGCTCAAGGCTCTGGGTGTGGAGGGGCTGTCCTGGTTGACACGCCTCTTCAACATTGCGTGGAAGTCTGGGACGGTGCCAAAGGAGTGGCAGACTGGGGTGGTGGTTCCCCTTTTTTAAGGGGGACCAGAGGGTGTGTGCCAATTATAGGGGTATCACACTTCTCAGCCTACCTGGTAAAGTCTACTCCAAGGTGCTGGAAAGGAGGGTTCGGCCGATAGTCGAACCTTGGGTTGAGGAGGAACAATGCGGATTCCGTCCTGGTCGTGGAACAACGGACCAGCTCTTCACTCGCAAGGATCCTGGAGGGAGCCTGGGAGTATGCCCAACCGGGTCTACATGTGTTTTGTGGATTTGGAGAAGGCGTATGACCGGGTCCCCCGGGAGATACTGTGGGAGGTGCTGCGGGAGTATGGGGTGAGGGGGTCTCTACTCAGGGCCATCCAATCTCTGTATGACCAAAGTGAGAGCTGTGTCCGGGTTCTCGGTAGTAAGTCGGACTCGTTTCAGGTGAGGGTTCGGGATCCCCCAGTCGGAGCTGGTTAATGTTGCTCGGGAAAGGGAAGTTTGGGGTCCCCTGCTGGAGCTGCTCCCCCCGCGACCCGACACCGGATAAGCGGACGAAGATGGATGGATGGATGGATGGACCTCTCTCTCTCTCTGTGCACCGAGCTCCTCACCGCGATCTTCAAAGAGCGGTGACGCCGTTCAATCGAGTATTGATTGGTAAGTAGGCGGTGCTTTTACACCGGTTGATCTCTAATCTCCAACATAACCTGCTCCCGAGCAGGTTAGGTGTTCAGCATAAGTTACCATGGCGATTTAACCCCGTAACAAGTGAGCCATCGTTGTGATACACAAAACCCTGGGTTAAACCTTAAGTTACCTCGTTAACGCCAAATCTTGCTTTGTAGTACAGGCCTCTGATGATGGCGGTAAAGGAAAGATCAAGGGATCAAAGTTTTACAATTCATCTATTCATTCGACCATGAATGGGTGTACCAAATGCCACAGCAATCCATCCAATAGTTGTTTACATATTTTAATAAAAACACAAAATGTTATCATCATTGTGGTGCAAGAGGAAAAGTTGGGAGATCACCAAAGTCAGTAGGATTAATCCACTGGGGAAAATGACTCTCTGTTGTAAATTTCATGGCAATCTCTTGACAGTTGGTAAGATATTTAAGTCTGGACCACCGAAGTGGTGGACCGACAGTCATGCCACCTACATGGTTCAAAAACATGATTAAAATAACTTTTAAAAGAGAACTACATAATGTACACCTGTCAAAAAATACTTCAAGTGAGTAGTATAAAGGTGGTGGGTTTGCGCGTGCATGTGTGACGTCATCACACGCACGCGCAAACCCACCCTGTAATCTGGTCATATGAGCGTGCATGTAACGTCGCGGGTGCCCGTTGGTACTCGCGATCGCCATCTAGTGGCCGAATGTGGTATTGCATCTAATCGTTGCTGGTACTCGCGGGCTCCATCTAGTGGCCGAATATGGTAGTGCATCTAATCGTCGAAGTTGCGCGCGCATACCGCGAACGTAATGACGTCGCTGTCGAACGTTGTCACACCGCGGACGCCAT
This sequence comes from Perca flavescens, assembly GCF_004354835.1. Lineage (NCBI taxonomy): Eukaryota > Metazoa > Chordata > Actinopteri > Perciformes > Percidae > Perca > Perca flavescens. The sequence continues at coordinate 21,064,729 of NC_041339.1, read as the reverse complement.
CTAGTGGCCGAATGTGGTATTGCATCTAATCGTTGCTGGTACTCGAGGGCGCCATCTAGTGGCCGAATATGGTAGTGCATCTAATCGTCGAAACTGCGCACGCATCTAGCGGATGTGATGACGTCGCGGTCGAATGTCGGCACACCGCGAGTGCCATCTAGCGCCCGAATATGGGAGCGCATACCCGTCGTCGATGCTGTGTGCGCATCTAGCGGATGTGATGACGCAGCGGTCGAATGTCGGCACACCCTCTATAGCCATCTAGTGGTCGAATATGGGAGCGCATCTCGCGAACGTGGTGACGTATGTAGTGCGGGCGGCCGCTTCACCACTACAGGGGTCTGGTGCACTTGAGCGGAGGCGGATTCTCACAGATTTCATAGTGCCTGTAGCACCCTTTTTACCACGTTGCGTTTTTCCGCAACAAAAGGCCATCTGGAGTTTGTCTTATGTTTTGGTGAAAAACAGCTAGGGATCGTTTCTCAGCAGTGCCCTCTTTAGCCTTTTGTTTACTGCTATTTAGCTCTTTTTTTTTTTTTGTTTTTTTTTTAGCTAGTCTGGTAACTAGCTTGTTTCCACGTTTTTTCCACATCAAAAAGCCCTCTGAGTTTCACTTTTTAATTCTTCTTGGTGCAAGCAACGCAGATTAGTTTTTTCATCGCTACCTACAAGTGGTAAGTAAAGCTTGTGTTTAAGAATGTTCAAAGCTATTTAATTCATTCAGTCATTCATGAATTAGCTAAAACTTTGATCGTGTGTTCGTAATGCTGGTGGGTTGTACCACATGACGCTAGTGTTAAAAAAAAAAAGAAAAGTCGTGTTAGACCAGTAGCTAGCTTGTAAATGTGGGGTCTTTTGTTGTGAGTGTTAAATCGTCATAAAGGGGTTTGGTTTGTGGTGTTTAAAACCCCTTGTTTCAAGACGGGGTCTGCTCACTTTTTTACCTGCATTTTGTAGCTACGTGGCTAGCTAAAACTTCCCTCGTTTTCTCAACAAAGTCCTCTGAAGAAAGAGGATTCGGTTCTACAGCAATGGCTGCATTTGGTGAGTATATTTAAAAAAAAAAAAAAAAAAAAAAAGCTTATTGTAAGGTATTTAATTCATTCAGACATTTGTGACTTAAAAACGTTTTTTTTTTTTTGTGTGTTATAATGTAGTTTGCATCATTAGGTGATCGTGCAAAGAGCTGGGATAACGTGGCTGTGTTAGTTGACGAAACTATTAAACCACAAGGTAAAAAACTTATAAATATATTATACACTACAGCATTAATTGATTTAGTACTGTGTTTTCATTCATTTTGTTTTTGTTTTTAAAAAAGCTCTGTGTAGCCCATTCCTACAGACCCCAACACGCCAGAACATTAAACCAAAGGCCACTCTAATAAGGAATAAGAACACAGCAAACAGGTATTTACGGTTTATTTATCTCTTTCAGTATGTAATATTTATTACTGTTTAATTTATCACTGTGTTTGTAGCCATCTAATATATATATATATATATTCTTTGTCTAGACAATCAGCCCCTGAACAAAGGATCCGCAAGGGCGAGGGCTACTCGCTCTCCCATGTGGCTGAAATCAATCCTGTTGAAAGACCATGTGCTTCGATGCCCCTCTCTGTGAAAGCTGCTACGCCTAACGTTCGCCAACGTAAGCCTAAGAAGCAATTTATTGAGGTGAGTTTAAAAGGAAAGCAGTAAAATAGCGTGTTGTATTTAAAAAAAAAAAATCTAATGCTAATTCCAGCCTGTGAAGCCATACACGACCGGTCTCCCGCCCAAAAGTAGCACCCCTTCCTTTGTTCCGGTCTCGTCTTACCCGGCCACTGTATCTTATGATAGTAACACAGCAGCTGAGGTGAGAAAACCTTTTAGCTAACAACAGAATATATTTACATAGTGTTGTAAAAGCTTTTTAAATAAAATGTATATATTTTTAAAAAGGCTTTTTTCCTTTGTTTTAGCAACTAAAGGCGACGGAAGACTTAGTTACATTGTATTTGACGCCTGAGGACGATTTCACACAGTCACCCCCGTGGAGCAGATACGTATGTCCACACAAGCCTAAGAAGAGATCTAGGAAGAGATCTATTGATGTGAGTTTAAAAGGAAAACAGTAAAATAGCGTGTTGTATTTAAAAAAAAAGATTATTTTCTAATCTAATGCTGATTTCAGCCTGTGAAGCCATACACGGTCTGTTTCCCGCCCAAAAGAAGAAGCCATTCCTTTGTTCCAGACACGCCTTACCCAGACACTGTATCGGGTGTTCCTAACACCACTGCAGAGGTGAGAAACGCATTTGTAGCTAGCAGAATATATTTACATTGTGTTATAAAAGATTTTTAAATAAAATGTATATATTGTTAAAAAGGCTTTTTCCTTTGTTTTAGCAGCTAACGGCAAGCAAAGACTTGGAGTCCTTGCATCGGTCGTCGTCTAGTACACCAACGCCCTACCAGCCACCAAGTGTCACCATTGAGAGGGAACAAAAGACATCTGATGAGGTGTGTGTGTGTGTGTGTACTTGTGTGTGTGCTTGTGTGTGCTTGTGTGTGTGTGTGTGTGCTTGTGTGTGCTTGTGTGTGTGTGCTTGTGTGTGTCTTTATTTAACCAAAAATATTTTGTTATACCTCTAGACAATCCATGCCATAGAAGTAGGCGAAGTATCCGAAGACACCGGACTAACAGCGACAGCCCCTACATCACGCCAAACAAATCGTGAAGCTACAGGCGAAGGGTCTGAAGACACAGAGCTAACAGCACCCGTCCCTACATCACGTCAGACAAATCGGGGAGCTACGGGAGAAGAGTCTGAAGACACTGGACTAACAGCAACACAGCTTACACCCCACCAACCGTGTCAGGCTGCTTTGCAGGAGGCCCCTGAATATAATGTAGGTGAATACCTCTTTAACTGTATCTATAGCACCGAGGAAGGCACCGATTATGTCAGCTGTATACCACACACCTCTGTTATAACTGTGGCAGATAAAAAGTGTAACAGCGCTAATACCGCCATAACCACTCCTGTAAATGTATTAGAGGTTAACGTTCCATTCCTTGATAAGCAAGCAGTACCTAATTATATTACTAACAATCGGTTTGAACAAGGTGGGGCACTAGGAGGTCCTGAGCAGTTAACATTACTTCAGAGTGCAGAGTTTTTTGAGTATTGCGTTAACACATCCCTCAACAACCTGCAGTCGCTGACCCTTATAAACAAATACAATCAGAATTAGCCGAATTACGAAAACAAAACAATGGTCTTATGAATAAATTAGATGTCTTGCAAACAGCTAACACACAATTGACCGGTTTGGTCACAGACTTTGGAACTGCGCTAGCCATTCAGGCCAGAGCTAACACGCATTTGGTTGATATGGTCACAGGCTTTGGCACAGCTATTGCCTCTCATGTCAACTCTCTCAATTCAATGCTTGATCCTATGATAGTATGCCTTAAAAACACAATGAATATGACCCCGCAGTAAAAAAAAAAGTGTTAAAACAGTCTATAGTTTGTGCAAAATAAAAAAGAAATAAAAAAAAAAAAAAAAAAATGTCATCCCCACCCAAAAACAAAAAATCTGAACCCCTAGGGGAGTGTGATGCTCGTATTGATGAGGAACTAGAATGGCCGTGCAAGGACGATTACACAAGAGCAGTAAACAATCCTCAGGATTTTGCACGATTGTGTGCAATGCATGCAAAAATATTCGAAGCATGGGCCCGATCTATGCCTCGCGCTAGACCTAGTGAAAGCAACAGTGAGAAAACACACACATCAGATAGACCTGCTCCTGCGCAGTTGTCACATAATGGTCCTTCAAGCGTATATTCCAGCAATACACATGCCAATACAGACTCTACACAATCATCAAATACAGACCCCACAGGCATAGATCAGAGTAATAAGAGACCATCATGTTTTCCGAGTGTTCAGCCCTCAAAACGATCTTGTACAGATGAGCAGACTGGTCCCCAACCGTCCACAAGCGCTTATAGACCCCTCCATCACCCTCAGAAAATCCTCAGGGTAGTGTGCAGTGTGGTGCGGGCGGGTTTCTAAGGTAACATCTGAAATAGCATCCAGACAGATACCCCTTTTTAATGCTGCTGAATTTCGTCAAGATGTTGACTTGCGAAATATTGATTTGACGGATATTGGTAGTGTTCCTGAAAGGGTGTATAGCACCCTAACAGGTTTAATAGAGAGGGCGTTGGGTAATGCAACACAGGACAGTGTTTTAAATGTTGAGTTAAGGGGTCCCGCCAGAGATGTCCCTATCCAAACAATGTTGAATTCAAGCGATGGCTATAACACAGACACATTTCTGGAGCAAGTAGCACAGGCGATGCAGAGTAACGATAATTCACTGACCGAAGACTCTTTAGAATTAATTGTGACAATAGCGCCGCAATATGTCGGGAGGGAATGGTGGGGGACGTCGAAAACTAGGAAGCATTGGTTACGATCAAATATTGTCAGAAAAAGGTAATGCTTTGTATAATCCCAAGAATAACGCTGGTAACGACAATCTCTGCTTTCTCTCTGCCTGGCACATTATGTAAACAGCAGATTGTCGCATGATGAGAAGATGAATTATGCCAAGCAGCTGCATAGTGATTTGGGTTTTGACTACACACATAAAGTTTCGTTCTCTGATGTTGACAGATTTCAGAAACATTTGAAAATGAAAATTGTGATATTCCATCATGTAGCTGGATGTAAAAACCCACAATCTTCAAAACGCACGACAAACCCGATGTGAAAACAGCGTGGTTGTATTTGCATGACGAGCATTATTATCTCATCGTAAATAAAACGGCTTTTTTGGGGGCGCCTTACGTTTTGAGGGGTGTTACAAGACCTACCAGAACCCTCTGGGGCACCGTTGTAGTTGGGATTGTAATGTGTGTTACACTGCTTGTATACCTGACAAGACCATTAAATGCAGAGACTGTAGACGACATGCAAATCGCAACAGTGTTTTGAAAACCATAAAAACCCGATGGGAAACACGGGCTTATACCGTGCAATACAAACAAATATTACGTAGTCCTGTCACGCGCAACATATCGTGTGTCGAAAAATCCACACAGCTGTAAAAAACCTAAATGCCTACATTGTAGAGAGCCTTTAGGTGCTACTAAGCACTCTTGCTATATACAACCCGTAGAACGCAAAGAAAGTAGTGATAAGTATCTCTTTTACGATTTCGAAACACGTTATCAATGTGGTCGTCATGAAGCTAATTTTGTATGCATTATGGATATGGACGGGCAAAAAAACTGCTACGAAACAACAAATTGCGTCGCATCATTCATTCAGAACTACAGACAGGAGAAATACAAAGGCTATACTTTTATAGCACACAATGCTTCAGGTTTTGACAGTTATATAGTTTTAGAGTATCTGGTGAGTCAGAAACTTTGTCCAACTATTACTATGCGCGGTTCAAGGGTGCTTCTGATGATCGATTCTACTTTCAATCAGCGTTGGATCGATTCGCTCAGTTTTATCCCTATGGCTCTGTCTAAAACTCCGCAGCAATGGGGTTCTCTGATCTTCTCAAAGGATTCTTCCCCCATGAATTTAACAAGCGAGAGAATGAGAATTATATTGGACCGTATCCTGCACCAGCTCTATATGGTTATGATGCTATGAGTGACACCTCTAAGAAAACGTTCATGGAGTGGTACGATACGGTCCGCGACACGCCTTTTGACTTTCGAAAAGAGATGCACAGCTATTGTGTTAACGATGTAACGGTTTTGATTAAAGCATGCAAAATATACAGAGAGGCCTTCCACGAGTGCACAGGCCTAGACCCGCTTTGCATACGCTACATTGGCTTCCTCGTGTATGGGTGTATTTAAAACGCTGTTCCTTCCCAAAGACACTGTTGCTCTGACATACGAAGGTGCCTACATTAGGCAAAACAAGACATGTTCTGATGTTTCAATACAGTGGCTTGAGTATGTTGCAGACAGAGAGGGCCTTGACATACAACATGCTCTGAACAGAGGTGAAAAGTCATTCGGTCAGTTCTTTGTAGATGGCTATTGTGAAGACACACACACGTGTTATGAATTTAATGGCTGCTTCTTTCACGGCTGTGATAAGTGCTATGCGCCAGGTGAAGTCAATCCTCTCGCCAAAAACAAAAAAAAAAACACAGGGTGAGCTGCGCTCGGAGTTCCATAACAGAGTGGCTGTTCTAAAAAATAAGCATCAGCTGAAAGTTGTGGTGATGTGGGAATGTGATTGGAGACAGGCTGTGGACACTAACCCTGACGTTAAGGAGTTCATGTTAACATATGAAAAACCAGGGCGTCTCAATCCACGAGAATCCCTCTTTGGAGGCCGCACAAATGCAATGAAGCTGTACCACAAGGTAGAAAATGATGAAAAGATCAGATACTATGATTTCACAAGTTTGTACCCAACTGTTCAGTCCAAAAGAGATTATCCAATAGGACACCCCCAAATAATACACAAGGATTTTGATGACATAAACGCATACTTTGGCATTGTGAAATGTACAGTAGCACCCCCCAGAGGCCTGTATCACCCTGTGTTGCCCTACCACTGTAACGGTAAACTGATGTTCCCCTATGTGCTGCGTGTGCTGTTCAGATGAATCAAACAACACCTTGCACACATAGCGATCAAGAGCGGTTGTTGTCTGGCGTTTGGGTGACGTTTGAATTACAGAAAGCCGTAGAGAAAGGGTACAAGATTGTTTCCATTGCTGAAGTTTGGCATTTCCCAGAAAAAACTGATCAGCTTTTTAATGCCTATGTTAAAACATTTCTTAAACGTAAGCAGGAAGCTTCAGGATACCCTGGACATATCAAGACGGAAGACGAAAAACAAAAGTACATAGATGACTATTATGCACATGAAGGCATTCGCCTTGATCCGCCAAGATATGTTTTAACAAAGCTGTCAGGCATACAAATAAACTGCTTCTGAATAGTCTTTGGGGAAAATTCGCCATGCGAAATAATATGACTACTGCTGAGCTCATAACGGAACCATCCCGCTTCACACAGCTCATGTTCAGCGACACTTTTGATGTTCGCCAGTTCTCATTCATCTCACCAGAAGTAGCGATTGTCCAGTGGAGATACACAGATGGTGAAGCATCCAGAGTAAAAGATGTGAATGTTTTTATAGGAGCCATGACCACCGCCTACGCCGCATGGAGCTATATGATTTGTTGGATAAACTGCAGGAACGTATTTTATATGTGGATACTGACAGCATTTTGTTCACAAGCAGAGACGGCGAGTGGATCCCCCCTCTAGGGCCTTATCTTGGCGATTTAACGGATGAACTAAATAGCGCTCAAGTCTGTGGGGCTCCTAACGAAGATTATATAACGGAGTTTGTTTCCGGGGGTCCTAAATGCTATGCTTATAGGACTGCTCAAGGAAATACACAAGTTAAATGCAAGGGTGTGACCCTTAATGCCTCAAATGCCAAAGTGGTTACACATGAATCGTTAATTGGTCTTGTTCAATCCTTTGTGACCAAACAGCAGCATCCTAGCCGTCTGACCACAACAGCATTCACAATAAAGCGCGACAAAAAACAGTTCCATCTCAAAAACGACACCTTGACAAGGAAAGTACAGGTTGTTTACAACAAACGACGTGTGCTCCAAGACTATACAACCGTCCCTTATGGCTACTAGGGATGTTTCAGGATTTGATGGTAGGCTTCAACACCCTTTTAGCCTCGTTATCAGTGGTCCTTCGAATTGTGGAAAAAACATATTTTGTCAAAGACATTATTGAAAACATGTCCTCTGTTATTTCACAAAAAATTGATAACATAGTATACATCTATTCATGCTGGCAACCAATATACGATCAATTGCTTAAAACGGTGAATATAAATTTTGTACAAGGTCTCCCGGAATCGTTTCTGACGAGGCACTCTTGCCTACTACTAAGAATAATTTGCTCATTATAGACGATTTAATGAATCAAGCCTGTGATAATTTGGAAGTTCAAAAAGTTTTCACACAGTATGTCCATCACCGACGTCTTAGTTGTATATATTTAGTGCAGAATCTGTTTATTCAAGGTAAAGCTAGTCGTATAATCAGTTTGAACACCAACTATATGATTATTTTCAAAAATGCTAGAGATCAACATCAAATAAGCTTGCTGGCACGGCAAATGTTCCCCGGAAATTCTAAATATTTTTTAGAGGCTTTTAAAGACGCCACTAGTTACACCTTTGGCTATCTATTGATAGATTATAAATCCACAACCCCCGATATTTTAAGACTCAGAACAGCTCTGATATCCCCCAGCAGGTTGTATATGTTCCTAGAAAAAAGTGTAATAATGTCAAGTCGAATGGAGAGGAATTTTACATTGTTAGACATGCTACATAAGGCGTCACCCAGAGCGAGAGGTGTCATTGTGAGCAACGCTAGTCCAGACTTTATCAATGCGCTTTGTGAAATAGCTTTGAACGTCCTAAGAGGCCACATACCACTGTCTAATAATCAGTACAAACTGTTAAAGAAGAAGAAGAAAGTTATTAGACTAATAGCTGATAAAAAGTTAAACATTTAAAAAAAAAAAAAAAGACAATCAATCAAACAGGTGGGTTTCTACTCCCTCTCCTGGGTGCCGCTATCCCATTCATAGCAAGTCTTATCAACAGGAATTGAGATGGAACACACGCAGAAAATGTTTTTGGTTCCACAAAATCAATTAGTGGCATTACAACCTCCTCAAACAACGGACTCCTCAAATGTATCTCTGCGACAGTCTGTACAAAGTGAATTGGACCGAGCCATGAGTGATATATTGAAACAGCCTGACATTGATGTATATGAAAAAGCTAAAAGATATTCCAGTATTCTACAGCGGTACTTAGTCATGATAAAACAGGGTGAACGCGAAAAAAGTGTGATTACATTATCAATACCTGAAGTTGATTCAAAGGATGATTCAAAAGATGAAGAAGAAAATATGTTAAAGACAGAAGTGTTGAAACATATGCCTATAAGAAATAAAAGAAATGCAGAATACATATTGGCTTCATTATCCCGACACAATGACCAGTTATCTTGGACAAATCAAGGGGAAATAGTTGTTGAAAATAAGAATGTGCCTGGAAGTCATCTGTATGATCTGCTGAAAAGTGTCACAACCCATAATAATGTTCCAGAACACTCTAGACCAAAAGGGTGGAATATATTTTAAAAACGTTAGCTAGCTTAAATGTGCCACTCTCCGTAATCCCAAACACGAGGGTACTCTGTTCTATTGAGGCTTTTAAAACTGTTGCATCATCTGAAACTAATACACAAACGCCTATGATTGTTCCACAACCCCTCGCACTCCTAGAGCAATAAGAATGGCCCCTGTATTTACACATGGTACACCATCTGCTTTACGAGCAACTAGTACTCCTAGAACATTTAGTATTACACCACCCATTGCTAAGACTCGCTGGTCTAGTTTTTAATCTTTTATATTTTCTATTACACTACTTTATTTTTTTTTTTTTTTTTATTTTTTTTTTACTTTTAAACATATTTTTATTATTTTCTATTTTACTTTTTTTAAAAACCTATTTCTATTATTACATTACTTTATATTTTACTTTTTTTAAAAAACCTATTTCTATTATTACACTACTTTATATTTTACTTTTTTTTAAAACCTATTTCTATTATTACACTACTTTATATTTTACTTTTTTAAAAACCTATTTCTATTATTACACTACTTTATATTTTACTTTTTTAAAAACCTATTTCTATTATTACACTACTTTATATATTTTTTTTTTTTAAAACCTATTTTTATTTTGTTTTTATTCTATTGAGAGGGGTGTTTTCTATTTGATGTGTTTTCATTCATTTTGTTTTTGTTTTTATTCTATTGAGGGTGTGTTTTCTATTTGAGGTGTGTTTTCTTTATTCAACTATATGAAAAGTCAGTGTTGTATGTAAACATGTGACATAAAATGAATGTGTTTTACATAAATTTTCTATTCATGTGTTTGGCTTTATTCGACTACGTGAAAATGCTGTGTTGTATGTAAACAGGTGACATTAAATGAATGTTTTACATTAATTTTATCTGTTGAATGCATTTTTTTTTCTGTATAATTTGTTTTAAAAAAAAAAATAAAATTAAGGCATTATAAGAATAGTATATTCCACATTCTTTATTTTTTGAAAAGAAACATCATTACACAATTTCTACCTATAGGTGGAACATGAACATTGTACACATTTAAATTTCTGATCGTGACACACAACGGGGTGTATACTGCTAACAAAATGGCTGACCATTGTATCGTTGCATACAAGATTAGTGCCATACATGCTCAATACTTTTGTATAAGGAATCTTTTTCTGAATATGACATAAAAAGAAGACGCAGTGCTGGCCACATGTTGTAGAATAATTATTTTGCACTTGGATTGCTGAATGGTACATCTCCACACAGTTCTTTAAGAGGAATTGCCAATTTCCTCGGGAAAAAAGGTAGGTGGATGTCCAAAGCTATCAAAGAACAAACCATGCTTGTTCTCTGTAATGTAAATACCTAGCCAGTGTTCACCCGCATATTACTGGGCTGTGTATTTACAACGAGCATGGCGGTAATTTACAAACAACTGTTTTGGGAGATGATCGATGGTATTACTCCTAAGAAATTTGTGTCTCTATTCATTCTTTTTCTGAGGACGCTGGTGAGTTCTATTGTATTGATCTTTAGTAGTGATCCAATAGGACTTGCCGTCTGTTAGATATTTCGATTACAGAGTCAAAAACTGAATAGCAGATAAGGGTCACAGTCCTAGGAAGTGGATTTCTGAACCGAACTTCCAAGCGAACGTTACCGTTCTTAATCAGTGAAACATTTCCTGAGCCCCCACCGTCAGGTTCCAAATTAAAACAAAATAGAGTATAACCAGCCCCAAAATCCTCTCGTGTTATGGCTAGTGACCTGTCTTTTAAATGGCGTCCTGTTGATTCAACCAGTTGATAATATTCCGTACATATTGCCCTCTTTGAAAAAGGGGCTGAAAAGGACGGGCTGGGTGAGGCTGTCCATCGGCATAAAGGCTAATAAATTCTGTATTATAGTTTCCAAAATTAAAGGGGTTATGGGCATACGACCCAGTGTATGCTTCATTATCTCAAAGCTATGACTACAAATTTAGGAATCTGTCCTATGAATAGGTTTTCTTGGTTGCAAACACGCGTGTGCCTGTAGGTATTGAGAAGGTTTTAGAGCTACTCTGTCAATAGCATATTTTGCATTAGTATGCTGTAGGGCCCTACTATGAGCTAGTCTAACAGTTGGTGCCACTGATATTTTCTTGACAAATAGACTAGCAGACATTATTTTCACAGCGAATTGGACATTTCCAGGGTCATTAGTGCAAAGTCATCTTTTGAACGTATGAATTTCAGAGACATGTCCACACCATTTAGCAACAATTTTTCTTGAAAAAACAAATCTGCGTGTACTGGTGCTATTAATTCAACAATACGGCTTTCGGATGTGTATTCACCCCTTTGTGTCAACCCCAAATTATCGCCTGTGATAGAGGTCTCATCCATTTTGCCCGCTGTGTCCTTACAAAATAGCCCTGTGCTAAATTTAGAGCCAATGTGTCCTTTCCATAATTCAGAAGACATTCTATAACGGATCGATAAGGATACGTGATTTGAAGACTGTGTGATCAGTCTATCACCCAACATTATATCTACTTGTGAAAAAGACTGCATCCAGGATAGTTTATAAAACCTACATCGGCTGCGTTAGCCAACAATGTGCCATCAGGGTTTGTAATCCTTACACGTGTATACAAGTATGAATCGTTAAGGTCGAGATAATCCTCCCCGCTAGCCGAAATGAAAAATTCAATAGGACCTCCGTCCGTTAGAGCTGACATTGGTGGGATTTCTACAAATGTAGATTTTTCGATAGATGTTTGTGTGTACGGTACTGTAAACAGGTCCAATTCGGTCTTCACACACTCTTCGGACTGATTATGAATAAACGCCATGATTGATTCTGTAAAATTAAA